>NW_015167599.1:165440-175485 GCF_001447785.1 Gekko japonicus | reverse complement strand
CCCCGCCCCTGCTTCCGGCCGCCCCACTTCCAGCCCTCATTCAGCCAGGAGGAGGCAGGAGAAGAGAGAGGGTAAGTTGCTTCCTCCCCACCTCTCCCCACCCCTGCCTGCCTGGGGCCAGGGAGGGCCTTGGCGGGGCTTCCTCGCACTCCCGCTGGCCTTGCAGGTCCACCGCCGGGCCCCTGATGTCAGGGGGTGTGGCATATGCTAATGAGTTATGCTAATGAGTTCCCCTAGCTCTTTTTCTATGAAATGACCCCTGGAGAAGACCCTGATGCTGGGAAAGATTGAAGGTCAAAGAAGACGGGGATGGCAAAGGATGAGATGGTTAGACAGGTTTATCAGTACAGCAAACATGAGGTTGAGCAAACTCCGGAGGACAGCGAAGGACAGGAGGGCCTGGCATGATGCAAATCACACCTAATCTAATCAAGTCTGCTATTGTAATTCATCTGCTATTGCCATTTGGCATCTGAAATCACCTTTATAAAGTTTATATCTCCCATACTTCATGTCACATTTTATGGCACACATGGCTTGGCCTAAGAAAGTGATGTTTATGTCAGATCCAGCCCTCGTAACAAATGAGTCTGACACCTCTGTTTTAGTAATTAATTTCTCCTCCTCCTTATCCATATTTTGAATTAATTCTTCAAATTCAGTTAATGGTCTGTTTATTTGATCTTTAACTTTCTTCTTTTGGAGAAAACTTAAAATCTAATATTTCAGTAGCCCCTTTGTCCCTTTTGGAATCTTTCCTTCAGTCCAGAATTAACTACTACTATTTAGGAGGGGATTTGCATTCATTAAGGTTATTTGATTAAGAAAAGAGTCTCTTCAACATGAATAATATTTTTTAATTGAAACACATTTTGGACGATACAAGATGGAGGTCAATGGGGAAATCCCTGGGTATAATAGCTTTACTAATTTTCTTTTAGTTGCAGCTAGGTTTTTATTGCCCAGTGTTACATGAATGCTAAAGAGATTTCCTTGGTTAGGTGGCATGCTAAATTTAAGAAATGTGGTGGCACTTGAAAAATTAACAAAAAAGATTAGATTAATTCAGGCAAGAAAAAAGAAAGATGATTTTAAGATAATTTGGAATAATTTCATGACTTAATTATTGGAATTTTGAGAATTCCAATTTAGCTCTTTAGTTGGTTGGAGACCCTTATCTGAAAATTTGACCAAGGTATGGAATAGTTGTATTAGAGCATATAATCATTCAGAAATGGATTTAATGAATTTATGTGAAATTATAGCCAAATTGGGTGGAAACTCCCCTCTAACCCTTCCTTTCCTTTTCCTTTTTTCCTGGCTTTCGGTTCATATATTTGTATGTTTTGTGGTTGATAACAATTACATAACATGATGGCATTGTTTATATCTTAGATATGAGTTTATCGATTATTTTGTTCTGTTTTATTTTCTTGTTTGCTATTTGTTGTTGTGTGTAAAAATATTTTTTAAAATTAAAACTAATACATTGCTGTTAGCCCATTTGGGCCTAGAGCTTTATCCTTTTTCATATTTTTATTGCCTGGGAGACTTCTTGAATTGTTATTGTTTGATTTAATTTTTTTTTCTTTGTTCTGGCATGAACTTTGTAGTCAGGATGTCTTTGAAATGTTCTCTTATTCCTTTTTCTGAGACAGACTTCTTGTATAATCCTGAGACAGCATTGATAAATTGTTCTTGTATTTCTTTTTCTGCATATGTAATTTGATCCCCTTTCTTTACATCTGTTATTACTTTTTTCCTTCCCCTTCCTAAGACAATACACCAGATATCTGCATGTTCGAAATGCCTTTGTTTTAGAAAATTTACATTTTATCTATATCTTCCATTTTTAACATGTCTAATTTGTTTTTTAATTGTCTGATTTCTGCTAACATGACTTTATTGAGATTTTTTTAATGTTCTTGTTCCAATCTCTGGATTTTTCCTGCCATTGTCTTGGTTTGTTCTTGATTTTTCTCGTTTCTTTTTCGTGGCAGCTGCTAAGAAGATTCCAGAACAGAACCAGAACAAACAGTCCAACGACAGCATATTCCAAGCACACATACATCCAGCTCAAAATAATTCAAAACCATTTTCAAAATAATACACCACATTAATCTAGGAGTCTTTAAATTGTGCATTTAAGAAATCTTTTCTAATTCTATAAGCTGCTGCCAAAAATTTGGTGTATGCTAATGCCACCTGTGGATTGGCATCTATCATAAGTGTAATAATCTCAGACTCCAAAAGGCCTAAAAGCCTTTCCTGTATGGGTTGAATAAATGTTGCTCATATATTTTGATAGAGTCCACATGCAAGCAAAATATGGTTGATAGTATTAGCCTCTCCAATACCACAAGGACAAATATGCTCAGCCAAAGATATCTTCTTGTAGCAACCTATTACAACCTCAGAAGGGAAAATATTATAGCAAGCCAAAGAGAAGGCCCTTTGATGAGATGGAATTACCAAATTTGTCAAATATGGAGCTGGAGAGACTATATATCATATTTGAGGGGGATCCGAAAAATTAGGGGCTCTATCAATATCATTCTGTTTCTCTACATCAAATAATCGCTGCTCTGCCATGGCTCTTGCTTGGTTTAATAGCCATCATTTGTAGAGATTCAGGTGAAAAGCCTAGCAAAGCCAACTTCTGATATACAGCCCTAATCCAACAAGAACTGTGCCTGTCCTTCCAAATTAAAGAGGTAATATCCAGAGGGAAGTGAATGAGCTTGAGCCAGGTGTATATCAATGCAAGGGTCACCCTCACTTCTATCCTTATCAACCCAGATTCCTCTGATAAAAGCTTTGCTTGCTTCCCAAATTGTAGCTGAGGACATTCCTTCAGTAGTATTTATTTTAAAAAATTCTTCCAGAATGTTTTTACTCTTCCTTACTACATCATCTTGTAATAAAAGAGCATAGTTTAGTCTCCATCTTCCTCTTAGTTTTTTGTCCCATTGACAAACTACATCTATGGGGATTATGGTCCGCAAATATCTTCAGCTGAATCTCTGCTTTGTCTAGATTTATCGTTAGACTTTTTGATATCCAGCACATATCTATTCTTGAATATGTTTGATATCTAGCAGAGAAGAAAGTAAAATCTTTGCCCTTTGAGTGTTTGATAATCCAGGCATCTTCTAATTCTAGCAATTTTAAATATTGGAATATGTTTTGGAGTAATTTCCCCCTTTTAAAATTCCTGGATCTGTTCTTCTTTGGATTTAGTACTCCATGTCTCCAAAAGCTCTCTTGAAAATTTGGCCTCCCAAAGTCCTCTGAGATACCTCTAAAATGCAGGTTATTAGATCTACATTGGGTTTCCAAAACTTCAATTCTTTGTTCTGCTTTCTCTATCTGTCTGTCTTGTCTTTCTAAGTATAATTGTCTTTATGCTTCTCTTTAATAATTACTATTCCTTCTCTTTGCTCTTGTAGTTTTACATTAATTTCTGACAGTCCAGCCAATAATTCTTGACATGCTACTTGGATGTTCTTCTGGGTTCTTTCCTTAGATTCTTGAATGTTTCTCTGGATACTCTGAATGTTCTTCTGAGTCCTTTCCTTGAATTGTTGCATTTGATGCATCAGTGTTTGTGATAACTTTTCCACCAGTTCTTAGATTCTTTGGTCTTCATCTGTTTCTTCTATTTACTTTTGTCTTTATGACATGTTCCAGTTGTGTCCCATGTTTTTGACACTTCTCTTTTATGCAGAACAATCAGTAGGCCTGATTCAAGGCAACCATCCATCCTAGGGTTGCCAACTTCCAGGTGGTGGCTGGAGATCTCCCGCTATTACAATTGATCTCTAGGTGACAGAGATCAATTCACCTGGAGAAAATGGCCACTTTGGAAGGTGGACTCTACGGGATTATACCCACTGAAGTCCCCACACTCCCCAGGCTCCACCCCTCAAATATCCAAATATTTCCCAACCCTGAGCTGGCAACTGTAATCCAATGAAAAGTCTCACTCTTGCCATCCTTTAGCTGGTAGGCCCATCCTATCTGCTAATGGGGGGTTAGTTTTCAGTGTTTGTGGCTAATTTCATTTTCAGCCATAAAGCTTTCTCTCATTCTGAGGAGACTTATTTTTTTCTCTTTCATGCTGCTTCTTTCCTTACCAACTTCTTTTGCTTTAAGTCTGACTGTGAAGGTATGATTCACACAGCAAGAAAACTATTGCTTTGTAAAAAAAACAAAACCCCTCTGGACTCTGGTTCATTCTCTTTCATCAAAACACATGGTTTCTTTCCATAGTGTTAAGAACTATTCCAATGTCAAAGTAAAAGTCCTGCTCATGTCATTATATGAACTGCACAGAATTCTAGAATTTATATGTACTGACAAAATTGAACCTTCCCTTTTAGAAAAAATCACATAGATTGTATGTATGTATGTATGTATGTATGTGTATATTTTCCTATTCTTATTTTGCCAAGCAGCCAAAACACAGTTTTCATAATTGTCAACGATAACAAGTAAATTAGAACAATACCAGTCCAATCCTGTGCAGAGTTATGTGATGGAATTAAAGATCTGGGGACCAGCATAATGTAAACAAGGAACACTGCTGAGTCACATGACTGAGTGAGGAGGGGGCCATTTGGCTCAGAACACTCAGTGACTGACACATAATGGGCAAAACTGACAGTTTGGGACTGGCAGTTGGGAGAAGCAGTTGGTCAGTTGAACAGAGATGTTAGCCGAGAGTGGTCAGCGAACTGAGAAGCTCTGTGGAGGAAGCAGACCTCTGTAGCTCCATGTGAACAGCCTAATAACAGTTGGAACAGATAACTGGGGCTGAATAGTCTGGTTTACTGAGTCCCTCTAAAGGAGAGAGGACAGTGATCAGACTGGTGAAAGGTTAAACACATCAGTTGTCACAAACACCCAAATACATTGCTCCTGAAGAAACTTGGAGAGGTGGTTAAGGGAGGGCTGAGGAACGGTCTGACAGAGTCAGGACAGCTGGTTGGTGGCCAGTTGGGCTCAAAAGGGTCCAGAAAGCCAAAGCCAAAGGTTAACCATGAAGCAGTACAGGAGAGTGTGATTAGTAAGGTGTTTAGTGAACTGTTTAACATCTGTGGGATACTGGAAACAGCAAGCATACTACCCAAGTGTAAGCCAAGCCAAAAGTTCAAGCCTGAAAAGAAACAAATTATCCTCTGTATATATCTTTCATCCCCCTGTTGTGTGTTCTGTAAATAAAGTACTGTTCTGTTTTGAATTGAACAAGCCTTGGTGCCTGACTCTTAACTAAAAATCAGATACACTTAGCAGTGGTCCTCAACAGAGCCTACAGTGAAAACAAACCCCCGAAGAGACTATTTTTTAATAAAGGAACTGGTCAGCACAGTATAAGCAGGTCTGATCAGTCACCTCACAGTACAGCATATATTAGGGCCGCGCGTCATAAGTTACTCCAGTTTAAGTCCACTGATTTCAGAGTAGAGTAACATTGCATACGATTAAGCTTGAGTCCTGTGGCACTTTTAAGACCAACCAACAAAGTTTAATTCTGGGTTAAAGCTTTCATGTGCATGAATACTTCTTCAGATATACTCAGAATTAAACTTTATTGGTCTTAAAAATGCCACTGGTCTCAAACTGTGTTCTGTTGCTTCAGACCAACATGGTTACCCACCTGAATCTAACTGCACAGAATTGTACTGTAAATGTCTTAAAGCCACAACAGAAGAAAGCAGTGTACTAATCAGCAACTACACCACAATGCAACTACGACAGACACCTGTCCCACCGTGGATTTTCCTATAATGTTATAACCTAATTTCTAAAAGTCTGCATATAATGTCAACACGTAATGTTGTTTTTTAACCAGAGGCAGAGGAAGGTCTCATGTTGCAGATTGGCATGAAAAATTAGTTCTTATAGAGAGAAAACTGGCAACTCTGCTGTCGTGTCTCCTTTGTTTCCCCAGTTCAGATCACACTGAAGCCAGTCTGAGTTTTTCATAACACCGGCATCACCTGCCTTCTGTCTGTTATGATAACAGGGCTCCTTTTCTCCTCTTTGTCCCATTCCCGCTTTAACATTCTGTGGTCAGTTGCTCAAATTAGTCTCCATTGTTGTCTAAGCTCATGCCACCACATGATAAGAAATATACACAAAATATACTTTTCACTTCTGTGTGTATACTTTTCTTGAAAAGACTCCCATCCTATTCTTTTTGAGACTTTCAGGGACTAATAATAAGTGTGTGAAAAATAAGGAGGGAATGGTAACCTACAACTGTTTCCCTGAAATGGCTTATGTTAACTTTGTATTCAAGATCCTGTATTCAGAACTGAAAAATATTTGAAAGAGGTTGTTGTTGTTGTTCAGTCGCACAGTCGAGTCCGACTCTTCGCGACCCCATGGACCAGCTCCCGCCAGGCCTTCCTGTCTTCCGCCGTCCTCTGAAATTTGCTCAATTTCATGTTCGTTGCATCGATGACACTGTCTAACCATCTCATTCTTTGCCGTCCCCGTCTTCTTTGACCTTCAATCTTTCCCAGCATCAGGGTCTTCTCCAGTGAGTGCTCCCTTCTCATTTGGTGGCCAAAGTATTTGAGCTTCAGTTTCATTATCTGGCCTTCCAGGGAACAGTCAGGGTTGATTTCTTTTAGGATTGACTGATTTGATCTTCTTGCAGTCCAAGGGACTCTCAAGAGTCTTCTCCAGCACCATAGTTCAAAAGAATCTATTCTTCGGCGCTCGGCCTTCCTTATAGTCCAACTCTCGCAGCCATACATGACTACTGAAAGACTATTGAAAGAGGTAGTCAATCTTTAAAGGTACAATTGTGGTCTTAGGGTACTGTCTCAGTGATGATCTGGTTCTTATAGATCCACATGGGTCAATGCAGGGGTAATTCATGAGGACAACCAGATGGATTTCACCTAGAGAACTGGTGTTGAGTAGTGATGGGCATGAACTGGGAAAATGTGGTATGGTTCATGGTATGCCAGCTTCATGAACCATGAAACATCACAAATAAACCAGTTTCATTTGTGAGGTTTGTGACATGGTAGAACACCCCTCAGCATGATAGAGACACCAAACTCACAAGGGATATCCGGCTAACCCACCTCTACCTACATGCCAAGGTTGGTGAGGATTGAATTTATGGGGTTCGAGTTATGGCTCCCCCAAAGAAGGTGTCCCCAGGAAAGCATTTTCTGGGGAAATGACAAGCACAGGTTCATGAGGGTCAGGATTGTATAGAATGGATCCTGTGCAAATTAAAGATGCCAAACATGCAAGAGATCTCCAGATGACTCTCCTCTACTTGCCCTCCAAGTTTGATGAGGATTGGATTTATGGGGTCCAAGTTACAGCCCCCCAAAGAAGGTGCTCCTATGGAGGGAAAAACAGCAAAAAAGCAAGGACAACAGAAGCCATGCAGAACAGAATCGAAGTCCCAGAGAATCTCTGCAGTAGAAACTGAAGGTTGGAGGCATTTTTGCAAGCCCAGCAGAACCAGTGCAATGTGCCCAGCAGAACTAGTGCCACTGTGGCACTGTGAACCCAACAGGACTAAGGTCAAGTCAGGGAAGTGTTTTTTGGGGGGACATGTCAGACACAGGTTCAAAAGTATATAGAATGGACCCCCTGCAAGTTACACACACCAAATGCACAGGGAACCTCACCCTGCCACCTGCTCTTTTACAATCTCTTCAAGTTGGGGGTGGATTACATTTCTGGCGTCCCAGTTACAGACTCCCCCAAAAAGTCTCTCCAATGCTCTTTCCAGAAAAGACAGCTGCAGTTACAGGAGTCTATGGAACAGCTCAGAAATAAGACAGTCACAGCAAACTCACAGGGAAAGTTCACCTGGGCAGACCCCCCCATCAGACAGTGGAACCAAGGCAAGCATCCCCCCTATGCTTGCAACCCCCAAGACTCCAAAGGCAGATTCTGAAGGACAGAAAGGCAGACATGACAAGAGACTTCCTACAGCCCCCCCCCCAAGTAACCCCACAAAAGTTTGACAGGCACCCTAGCCACACCAAACAATCAAGGGAAGTAGAGGAGTAGCTTTTGAAGCAAGCTCTTAGGATTCCTCCCAGTACTACAGAATATGGGTTAATCATTACTAAGTGTTAAAAGCCACTCCTCTACTTGCTTCAAATTCCTGAACACCTCTGTGTGCTGTGAGGGTGAAAATGGGTGCAAAGGGTGCTCATAGTGGGGGGAAGGAATCCTCCACCCCCTGAGTACCACGGGCCCCCATCCTTGGGCACCTAACTCACCCTGCCAGCCCACGGGAGCCCAGACCTAGCGGGGCATTACCAGGGATCTTGGAACCTCCTTCCCGTGATCTGTTCCTGGGGCTCTCCAAAGAGGCAAAAGAGTTGTTAGCGCTGCCCAGACACCAGCAATTGCTAATACTCTTTGGAGAGGAGGACTCTGACAGCAGTGATTCAGAGGGTGGGGGAGAAGCATCCTGCCCTTTTTGCAGAGCTCTTGCAATGGAAGCATGAGCCCTGCAAAGAAGTATGGGCTATAGGACAGCAGACATGGCCAGAGGGAACAGCGAGTGGAAGAGGCTGGGGAGGAGGAGCCACAGCCCAGCACCTCTGCCTCAAAGAGCCTAACCAGGGAGAAGCCTCACTACTGGTTGTTTGCGGTGAACTGGGAGGTCAGCAGCAGCAGGGATGCCAGGTGTGCAATGGCAGAGGATTTGGCAGAGGTGGTAGTGAGGGAATACCTTGCCAAGTCCCTTGAGACTGCTGATGCCAATCCCCTGGAGTACTGGTCACACAAGGCTGTCACCTGGCCCAACCTCTCTTGCATGGCCATGAGCCCAGAATCCACCTAAAATGCGGGTGCTCAGCCAGGACACTATGCATGAGCAGAGAGGCTTAGAGCCCTGAATCTAAAACCCAAGCCCCAGCAGAGTCGAGAGTTCACAATCAGGAGGGTATGAAACATCTTCAGGCAGGTGCCAGCATTCATGGTGTTAACTCAGACAGAGAGCTGGAGCTTGTTATCAGAGGCAGGATGCCAGAGTTTAATACACAGAACCCATAATTACATGACAGTTGTCTGAGCAGGCCAAGGCTAGTTTTCCAGAAAGCAAGATACTGCAGTAGCAGGTCAGTATACAGAGTAAATGTGTTGAAGCCACAATGAAGGGCTCCTCCCCCAGACTTTTATATGCTTCAAGCCCTATATCACACCTGCGACAGCTGCTTCACATCTCCCCTGGTGATGATTCTCCTTCCTCTGCAACTGATTGCTGGTGCTGAGCTCTGAGGCAGGCTGACCTGCGTCAGGACTGTAAATCTCCTCTACACCTGTGCTGATGTTGCTATTGTGGACCTGGATCCTGGAGGAGATAGGGCAGCTAGCTGACCCTGAACTGTCAGCTCCAGGCTGAGGGGTGAAACACAGACCTTGTTGCCTCCTAACTGTGATTCCTCATCTTGTTGCTCCACTGCAGCTGGCTGGTGGCTGATAGGCAACTGTTCTTCATCAGAGGAGTCAGAACTGTCTCCAGGGCCTGGATGTTCCATGACACATGGGTCTTCAGCTGAGGCACTCGTTGAGCAGAGAAATGGGGTAGCTCAGAGCTCTGAGTCCACCTAACACCCAAACCCCAGCAAGAAAGAAAAGGTCACAATCAGGAGGGTATAAAATATGTTCCTCAGCCAAGGCACCCAGTAGCTAAGCCCCACTGCTCGGCATGAGCAGAGAGACAGGATGGCTCAGAGCCCTGAGTCCACCTAACACCCAAGTCCCAGCAGGGGATAGAAGTTCACAGTCAGGAGGGTACAACATGTGGGTCTTCACTTAGCCAAGGCATCCAGTACTAAGCCCCTCTGCTCAACATGAGTAGAGAGATGGGGTGGCTCAGAGCCCTGAGTCCACCTAACACCCAAACCGCAGCAGAGGAGAGAAATTCACAGTCAGGAGGATATAAAATGTGGATCCTCACTCAGCCAAGCCACCCTGTAGCTAAGCCCCACTGCTCAGCATGAGCAGAGAGATGGGGTGGCTCAGAGCCCTGAGTCCTCCTAAAACCAAA
>NW_015167599.1:139479-164411 GCF_001447785.1 Gekko japonicus | reverse complement strand
GGTAGTGCTAGGGGAACAGCAGTCCCAGAGGCCCCCGCTTGAATGTGGGGTGCCGCAGGGGGCGGTGTTTTCCCCAATGCTGTTAACATATATATGTGTCCCCTTGCCCAGATTGTCCGTAGGTATGGGCTGGGGTGTCATCAATATGCAGATGACACCCAGCTCTATTTGATGTTGGGCGGCCAGTCGGACTCCAACCCAGAAGATCTGCACCGGGCTTTACAGGCCGTGGCCAGGTGGCTCAGGTTGAGCAGGCTGAAATTAAACCCGGCGAAGACGGAGATCCTGTGCTTGAGTCAGACCGGACCAGGGTTAGGGCTCCCGCTCCCGACCTTCTATGGGGCACCTTTGGTGCCAGCTTTGGAGGTTAGGAGTTTGGGAGTGCTCATGGACCCCACCTTAACGATGGAGGCCCATGTGGCGGCCACTGCCAGATCGGCCTTTTATCATCTTCGGCTGGTACGGCAGTTGGTTCCTTTCCTCGACCGCGATGACCTAGCTACAGTGATTCATGCGACGGTCACCTCGAGGTTAAACTACTGTAACGCTCTCTACATGGGGCTGCCTCTGTCACAAATCCGGAAGCTGCAGCTGGTGCAGAATGCTGCGGCCAGGCTGTTGGTGGGCACCCCTAGGTTGGAGCACACCCAACCTGTACTGAAAGTGCTGCACTGGCTGCCTATAGCATACCGGATTCACTTCAAAGTGCTGGTGCTTACCTTTAAAGGCTTACCTTTCCCATATATTCCCCAAAGAGCACTTCGGTCGTGGTCACAACACCAAGGAAGCCAGGCTTGCCGCAACGAGGGCCAGGTCCTTTTCAGTGGCGGCTCCTATCTGGTGGAATGAGCTCCCGGAGGAGATCAGGGCCCTGCGGGACCTTGTGCAGTTCCACAGGGCCTGTAAGAAGGAGCTCTTCTGCCAGGCTTTTGAGTAGGAGCCGCCACTGCCACTACCACCACCACCACCGCTCCACTACAGAGCGATACTGCCGGAGGGCCGGGTAATATCTGTTTGCGGCCCTAGCCCTCCCCTCCTGTTATACAAAACATTAGGAGTTTTCTATTTGTACATCTGATAGAACTGAATTTTAATTGTTTTAGTTTTTATATATTGTATGTACTTTGTGCCTTATGTAAGCCGCCCTGAGCCCGTTCGCAGGGAGAGTGGGGTATACATATAATAAAATAAATAAACAAATAAACAAAGGACAGAAAATCTTGAACAATTTCAGTTTTTTTGTCGTCAACTTTATAGTTGTGCAATTCCTCAGTAGTCATTGCTTTTGTCTTCTTGTTGTCCAGCTGTAATCCTGCTTTGGCACTTTCTGCTTTAACCTTCAGCAGTAGTCATTTCAAGCCTTCACTACCTTCTGCTAGGGAGGATGGACTGTGTGGCATTGTACCATCCTGAGATTCTTGTACTCCCTGGGCTCCACCCCCAAATCTCCAAGAGTTTTCCAACTTGGAGCTGGCCTACAGCAGTCAAATTAAAAACCTTCTCACAAGCTTGGAAGTACACGGTGCAATGCAGAGGCAGGCAATTGCAAACCACCTCTGCACATCTCTTACCTTGGAAACCCCACAGGGTCGCCATAAGTCAGCTATGACTTGATGGCATGATGATGATGATGATGATGATGATGATGATGATGATGATGATGATGATGATGATGATGATGATGATGATGATGATAGCAATATCATCATCATCATCGGCAATTCACAAGAACTTGGCTAGATCTCAGATTGTAGAACACCATCAACCTGTCAAATATCTGACTGTGACAATTAGTAATAATAACAACAGCAACAGCAACAGCAACATTAAGCAACTAATATATTAACCTCAGGAGGAAAATACAGGTTGGGTGAACTGTAGTTGAAGCTACTTGATATAATGAAGTTGGTTGGTTTGCTGGTAATATTGTTCTGAAAGACCCATAGCCTTCTCTTTTGGGGGGATAGGTCTAAAAAGATGTGCCAAACAATTAACTGTATAAATGAGGCATTTTGGCTGGGGAGAAATGTAATGTCAGTAGTATCTGCCTTGGGATAGTGTTATATTGCCTGTAATTCACGATTTCTTAAAGGATATTTATCTTCCCTTGAGATGTTCTGTTATCTTTTCTATTTACATTACATTCCCCACAAGGCCCAATTGTCTCTGCCTAATGATGCAAGTCAAGAATGATGCTACTGCCAGGATCAAGCCCTACAGGGGCATACTTCTCAACAGGATCAAATGACACCTAACAGTGCACCTTTGAACCTCTTTCTTGCTCTTTGTGCTATGCATGTTATTGATGTGGGGGAGAGGGAAATCTATATTACAGTCCACATTCAAGTCTCAAGTGTAAAAATGCCCTTTCAAGATGAAGAACCAATCAGAGCACACCAAGAGCTAGAATTCGGAAACAAAATAGATTTTTTTAAAAAAATATTTCAAGAGTTGTCAGCCTTCCTGCTAACATGTACAGCTGTCTCCAAGTATAGACTGTAAAATATGAAGGCTAACATGTACAGCTGTCTCCAAGTATAGATTGTAAAATATGAAGGGGAAATACATGTCTCTAAAGGCACAGAGACGTATGAAAGGCATATACTGGAGATGTATGGCTCCCTGGGTATGAGCATTTCATGTTTATTTAAAAAGCAATGGAGAGAGAGTCAAATGGCACCTTAAAAACTAACACTTTCTAATTCCAGCATAATTCCATTAATAGACTAGAGCCTACTCTTCAGATGAAGTAGACTCCCTTCTGGTATTCATTTTTATAGGCATTTACACACTTTCAACATAATAGCAGGCCCATAGCCACGGCGGGCATTTGTGGGCAAAGCCTTCCACAGATGAGCACCACCCCCTCAGACAAAATAATTAAAAAATATTTTTAAAATGTAAGATGCATGTGGGATTTCCAAAATGAGACTGGACACAGTCAGGGAAGCTTGACTCATTTGCTTTTTTCTGGGCTGAAAAATAAAAAGGTTTTTAAAAATGCAAATAAAACAAAACAAAATAAAATTGCAAAATGCAAAAGAGTGTCAGACATTCCCCCCTCACCAGTTTACACAGAAAAGCAGCCCAGAACAGAGTCTCTCCAATCAAAAGGACTGGAGGGCTAGAGGAGGGCTAGAGGTTGCCGTGGACCCGGAGCTGGTTCTTCTGCTGCTGCAAGAGGAACAGCAGGGGCAGCTGGGGTGACCCTCTGGATTTTCCCATGCCCCACCAACCAAAATTTTCTGGCTATGCCCCTGATAGTCTGGACTACTGTAATGTACTCTATGCAGGGCTACCTTTGAAGCTGCTTTGGAAGCTGCAAGTGGTCCAGAATGCAGCTGCCAGATTCCTGATAGGAGTGTCCTGGTCAGTGCATATCACACCTATCCTATGGCAGCTGCACTGGCTCCCAATTAGTTTCCAGTGCCAATTCAAAGTGTTGGTACTTACCTTTAAAGCTTTAAATGGCCTGGGACCCTCATACCTTCGGGACTGCCAATCTTCATCTTGGAGTAGGACAGTCTAGCCCAGTATTGTCTAGTCTGACTGGGAGCACCTTTCCAAGCTCTCAGGCAGAGATTCTTTCCCTCATCCATGGGATTCTTTAACCAGAGATGCTGGGGACTGAAACTCAAGCTTATCATATGAAGATCATATGCTTTACCACAAAGCTGTGGTGTACACTGTGATGGATTGTCAAGGGTTAATACCTATCAGAGTCCAAGAACCTTTGAGTGACAGGCTTTTCAAAGGGAATTCTGTTGAGAGTGTCAGTTAAGGAATGACAGTTGGGAGCTGACAGTTGAAGAAGAGGCAGTTAAGCGCTGACTGTGGACTGGGAATGAGGCTGAAGGAGTGAGTGGATCAGGGAGGATCCCTCTCAAGGTCTCGAACTGCTGAACTACTGACCTTCCACAGCCTGCAGTTCAGCGTCTTAACCACTTGAGCCACCGCAGCTCCTCAAAGTGTTGGTAATTACCTTTAAAGCTTTAAATGGCCAGGGACCCTCATACCTCCGGGACTGCGTCTCCTGGCATGATCCTCCCCATCTACTCCAATCTTCATCTTGGAGTCTATTGAAGATCCCTGGTCCATGAACTGCCTGCCTTGTGTCAACAAGGGCGAGGACCTTCTCATTAGTGGCCCCTGTTCTGTGGAACCAGCTGCTCAGAGAGGTGCATGCCTTGTGGGACTTCCCTAGGTTCCACAGGGCATGTAAAGCTGCCCTTTTTTCAGGATCACCTTTGGGTGATTGTGATCTACTAAGCAGCTGGTATACATCAGCTGTGTCTTCACCATCCACACTTCTTACCCTGCTTGATAGTTGATAGATTTTAATGGGGATAGATTATTAATCATTTTATACTTTAAAGATTATTTATTGTATCTTTGTATTATTTTTGTTGGTGTATTTTATATGCTGTTAGCCGCCCTGAGTCTTGTTTGGAAAAGAGGAAACAGGATATAAATTTAATAAAAATAAATAAATAACTGTTAATTGGATTACCAAGACCCCCAGTGAGCATGGGAAATGCCCCACCCCCAGCTCCCATTTCCCACTGCCACTCTGAGCAGTAACAGAAGAAAAATATTTTTTAAATTGCTGTCAGAACAATGGTGTGACATCACTTCCTGGAGATGCCTGGAAGTTATGTCAATCTTCGCTACTCTATGGTAAGTCCTATGTTTTCCCTGACATAATGGTGCTGATGGTAGCCCCCCATGTCCCTGCCCTACCATCTCCCACTGGTTGCCAGGCTATTTCTGTGAACCCTGTTAAGCAGTTGACTGTCTTGCATCATCAGATCATAGGACAGTCTAGCCCAGTATTGTCTAGTCTGACTGGGAGCACCTTTCCAAGCTCTCAGGCAGAGATTCTTTCCCTCATCCATGGGATTCTTTAACCAGAGATGCTGGGGACTGAAACTCAAGCTTATCATATGAAGATCATATGCTTTACCACAAAGCTGTGGTGTACACTGTGATGGATTGTCAAGGGTTAATACCTATCAGAGTCCAAGAACCTTTGAGTGACAGGCTGTTCAAAGGGAATTCTGTTGAGAGTGTCAGTTAAGGAATGACAGTTGGGAGCTGACAGTTGAAGAAGAGGCAGTTAAGCACTAACTGTGGACTGGGAATGAGGCTGAAGGAGTGAGTGGATCAGGGAGGATCCCCACTTAGGCCAAAAAGAAGGGAAATAGCTTCTAGTACAGAGAAGTGATCCTAGTCCAGTCAAAAAAGGAAATAGCTTCTAGTGAAGAGGAATGATCCCTGGTCTGTGTATAAAGAAGGATTTTGGAAACTTGGTTGTATGTTCCTGCCTTCTAAACTTCTAAACTGTCAGTGAAACTCAGAAACCTATGCTTGAGTGTTTAAGCAGAAACTGAAAAGAAAGCCTCTCTCCTTAAAGTTTTAAAGACCTTTTTGAATATCAAAAACACTTGATGGCAGCAAATTATCTGGTGTCTGTGTGAATACAAAGTTACCTCAGTTTTATTATCTGTTCACCTCATACGTCCTACACCTGATTCCACCTGACCTTTTCTGCTCCAAGTTCATTTTGTTTATTTTGAACTTTCAAAAGCCTCTCATGTGCCATTTCAAAAGCAGAATATAAGGAGGTGATTTTGTCTCTTCCCTCAGTTCCCTGGGCTGGGCCAACATCAATATAAATAAGAAATAAGAAGAAATAGATAAAGGGGCTACTCAGCAATAAACAAGACAGAAGGCAAAATCCGGCATGTGAGGGGGGAAGAGGGCACGATTACCATATACACACACTCAACAGGTCTGCTGCATTAAATGTGAACCAGCTTTTATATATCTCTATGATTAAAAATGAGTAGTCTGATCTTTTGTTTATAAATGATGGCATTTAATCCTTTGACTGTGATTAATTTCACCACAAACATTTTCAACCTCTGCACTGAGGAGAAAGAACAGTAATATTTAAACTGTACCAGGAAGGCAAAAACACTGAAAACGACAACACAACTGAACTTCTTTCAGAGCCCAACCCCACACATTGCCAATAAATTAATACTAATAGGTATTTAAAAAGCAACAAACTCTCCCTTTGGAGGATTAATCTCTTCCTCCTTTCAAAGCAGCCGCCAACACATATATTACTGAATTTTCCATTGGCCAGTGTATCCCTTCATTACTTGCACAGATAGCATACATTGCAACCCATTTTCTGTCTAGCTGCAACTAACTAAGACTAGGGTATATGCAAATGAACAGATTTTGAATGACTAGAGTTGTGGTGCATGCACCGTATCTTCTTCTCCCCATTATTAAATGCAAGGGAAACCAGTACTATGTGTTTGAGAGAAGCCAGCTGTGACCTGTAATGGCTGCGAGTCTGTGACATCATGAACCTCCCCAGGAGCAGCAAAACAACATTTGAGTCCAGAGGCACCTTTAAGACCAACATGGTTTTATTCAAGGTATGAGCTTTCATGTGCAAGCACGGGTGCCACTGGACTCAAACTTTGTTCAACTGCTTCAGACCAACACAGCTACCCACCTGCTCCCCAGGAGCAGTGCTTCAAGTCTGGAAAAGTGTGTGTGGGGAGGTGTTTAATTAAATAAATAGGGCAAACAAACATTAGATGGATTAACTTTGCAAGCATCACTTTAAAAAAAGACAGGCTGTTTGAATGAAGCATAGGGGAGACTGAAGACAGATGCAATCACTAGTTGGTTGGTTTGTAAGTATGTCTGTCCAAAGCACCATGAAGGTGGGAGGAGGGGAGAGACAAGCTCAATTCATGAGAGAAGAAACCTTCATGGAATTCTGTTTTTAAGGCATGTGTGCATGCATCCACATAAGTATATTTTAAGGAGCAGAATTATTCCAAAGAAAATGTTATTGGCCCATTTTCTGTCAGAGGACATTTTCTGTCATATATTATGAGGGCCCTACAGTCAATTTAAAAAGGTAAAGGTAAAGGTTCCCTTGCTCGAAAGCCAGTCGAGTCCGACTCTAGGGTTGCGGTGCTCATCTCCGTTTCAAAGCCGAAGAGCCAGCGCTGTCCGAAGACGTTTCCGTGGTCATGTGGCCGGCATGACTAAACGCCAAGGCGCACGGAACGCTGTTACCTTCCCACCAAAGTGGTACCTATTTATCTGCTTGCAATTTCTTGCTTTCGAACTGCTAGGTTGGCAGGAGCTGGAACTAGAGACGGGAGCTCACTCCATCATGCGGCAACTCGGGTCTCGAACTGCTGAACTACCGACCTTCCACAGCCTGCAGTTCAGCGTCTTAACCACTTGAGCCACCGCAGCTCCTTACAGTCAATTTATATTACTTCTAATGTCAGTGACCCCCCAAAAAGCATCTGTAATCCTAGGGGATGGTGAAGAAGCAAGGTTGCCCTGAGACCTCGGGCCCTCATCTCACCAGTACTACAAATAGCCAAAGAGCAAAGTCTAAGGTGTTAGCAAAGTGCTGCCATTCCTGCCAGAATGTATGACTGATGTGAGGAATTTGTAATGGAAATCCTGGCAATTTTTCCCCCAGCTGAAATATATACAGTCCAAATTGTTGTGGTGCTGTATGGCTTCAGTACTGTTTCACATCAGCTTCCTTAACATAACTCCAGAACATGAATGATATAAACAGATGTGACTTGGTGCCAAGGTGATGCTTTCACCTCAAGGGAATCTGTGTAGGGCGGAAAAAAATAGGTCTTGAAACCCAGAATGAAAAGCCAGTTCACTGCAACTGAGCTTTGAAAGGACACCAGGCACAAGAATTACACCAGAAGGAAAATGAGCAGGAGGAAGTTTAGTGTAGACAACGGGAGGGGGGAGCTGTTCCCTTCTGAACTCAGGGAGAAAAAGCAGGTATTATAGGTAGCAGTAAGAAGCTGCATTTCTGTGCTAACTCTTTGTCGTTGTGAAATAATTGAGTCTAGCTTGACCAAAAAAAAAAGTTACAACACATTTAAGCCTATAGTCAGACCAGATTGAAACGAGAAAGGAGTAACAGAATCTTAAAACAGGTAAACTCGATGTGCTCTGCACCTAAAATGGTAGATATATTTTAATAAGTAACATTTCATACCATGGTAATCCAAATTTCATGCCAAGAAAAGCTGAATTCTGTGATTTGTATACGTTAGAGATTAACTGAATTAATTAAGCAAAGCTATCGAAACTTGCTGTAAAACTTGCTGTATTGTTGGTTTTGAATAATTTCTTCAGCTCCTCACAAGGAAGGGCAAGGAGTTAAGCAGGCCACTGATGCCCCTTCTCTTTATCACCTCCTCCTCATGCATGGTGTAGTGGTTAGAGAGCTGGTCTAGGACATTGAGGTCCCCACTCAGCCACGAAGTTTGCTGTGTAACCTTGGGCCAATCGCTTTCCCTCGGCCTAACCTACTACACAGGGTGGTTGCTGTTAAGTATGGAACTCAATGCCGTCTCGTAAGTAACAGTGAATCAGCTTTATTGGTTTCAAACAGGAACAGTGAAGAACACACAACAACAACACAGTGGAGCAGGGCTCCTTTTAAACTATCCTGGGCTGGAATACCCACGCCCTAGAACAGTTAAGTACCAATGAGATTACAAGGATAACATCCAATCAGATCAGTTCCTTCCTGAACATTTCTCTGCACTCTGATTGGGTACATTCATACATTAGCCAATAGGATTGTGACAGTTTACAATCCTTACTGTGGTCTTAAGCTTAACATGGCTTTTAATACAGTTAAAGACATAACAGTTGCTATAAGGCTAAAACTGAGGAACAGAAATGATATATGCCATGCTGTGCTTCTTGGAGAAAAATAGATAATTAAAATGTAGTAATTTTTTGAAAAATCATTGGACTGCTCTGGTCTCATCTGCTTTCATGGCTTCAGAGATCTCACTAGGCATTAGCCATATACTCCTGAGCCTATCTTTGGCCCCGGTCACACGGGGGGGGGGAGCACGGCCAAAGCGCAGCTTTCCTGAGCCACAGCAAAATAGACGCGCGGCGGCAGGATCAGACAGATCCCACAAGTCGCCGCGCAGTTGCTCCCCGGTACGATCAGATGCCGGGGGGGGAAGCCACGGGACGGAGAGCAAGGCAGCCGGCTGCACATGTGCGTGCATGCGCAGTTCGGCCGGGAGCCTCGAATGCTGCGGAAGAAGGGCGCGCCGGCAATCCCACGGCCGCCCTTGCTGTGGAGCTTCAGTTAGGTAGTTCTCTTTTCTTGGTTTTTTTTTTAATGCGCGTTTTCCCCTGGAAAGGGTGGATCAGGGACAGGTGCGCTCCACTTCCCAGATGTTGCGGTGTGATTGCGCCCGTTTGATGCGCCCCCGATCCGTCCCTCTTGCGGGGCAAAACCTCCTGTGTGACCGGGGCCTATGTAGACTTAAAAGCTAAAAACCTTCTTAAAATACGAATGCAGGGATTCCCAGGTTTGTGGATTATACACTTGGTAATATAGAAGTCTAGGTATATACAATGGGGTGACGAAAATGCAGACTCACTGTACACAGACAGACCTGCCCACAATGTGCCTTAGGCTGCTTTCACGCAACAATGATTCTCTTTGTAGTTTTCATTGGAGCTTTCACATGGAAGTTTCCCTGCCCTTTCTTTGCCTCAGCACCCTGCAGCTGTGCTTGTTATGCAAGACATCCCACATTAAATAGCCAAAGAAGGAGGTTCTGTATATCCTCTTGGCAGCTTGTCATATTGTTGAATTGCTCCTAAGGTGCACCTTTATGTCTTGGCTGAATTTCCTCCAGTGGCTTTTTTCCCAGTTGGAGCAAGTGCCATTGCTGAGGTATTCATCCATGTGTTCCGTTTTTATGAGTTTTCTGACATTACATCAGACTGCTGTTCCACCTAGTTCAGTACTATTGACTTTGCTCAGGCAGCAGCCCTCCACTGTCTTAGGCAGATGATTTTTCCATTTGTGTCACACAAAGACCACATTAGACAGTATCAAGGAGTCCCAGAGCTCCCAGCCTTCTGTTTTCTTCATCAAGTTAAAATGTAGGGGCATTTGCATGAGAGAGCTGGTAGAAGGAGGAGGTTGTTTAACCCTTCCCCTACATGCTTGTTCTCCTCTGCAAATGCATCTTCCATATAGGGTTCTAAACCCATGCCTCCTTAGTCAGTGACTTTTGCTTTGTGACCTACTTTGATTTTTTTAAATATAATTCATGAACATCAGTTTCCCATTGATTTTTACTGTTCTACCAAGTATCTCATATGCACATTATATCTATCTGAACATGGTGTTTCCTTCACTTAAATTTGAATATAGCTATCTAAATATTATACTTACCTCTTTTGTTTAATCTTTTAAATGAAATTTTAAGGCAGATAGCATAAGTCAAGCCCTACTGGGTCAGACCAATGACCCATATATTCCAGCTTCCTATTTCCAACTGTGGCCAACCACAAGCCCACTAACAGGACACAGAGGCCAAATCTTCCCCTGTTGTTGCTCTATAGCTACCAATATTCAGGCACAAGCCACTTCTGGAGGTCCCATTTAATTATGATGCCTAAATCATAAACATTGATGGACATATCTTTCATGTAAAATAATTTCAACATCTCATTAGATTATCTGATTTTTTTGTATTAAAATCCAGTGTGGTATTAAATCTATATCACATTACAGAACTACAGTGATTCACTGGGTGTGTTTTCCCAGAGCTGCTGGTTGCAAAAATGCATACTCAGGGATGTCAGAAAAACAAATTACGTATGTTCATTTGGGAAGCACTGGGGAACCTTAGGAAAGTCCTGGGGGTGCATAAATTGCAACATGGATGTGTGTGACAATGGTGTTAAATTCCCCCCCCCCCCGAACACACTAGTTGATAATTAGGTAAAAAAAAGAACTTGGTCAGACTGTTCCTCAGAAGTCCTATAGGTCAGCATTATATCCAAGGAGCATCCAAAGAGGTAGTGGTGGTGAAGAACTCTGATTTGATTATAAAATCTACTCTAAGAGGATTTTGCAAACATTCTTACTTTGAATTATACAAATAGCTGCTACAGAGAAGGGTCACAGTGGTTTGGATTGGGACTGTAGTGTTGGGCAAGGGTATGTCTATTAACCTCCCCCTGCATCCTTTTCTTGTGACAAAGCAGACCTTTTCAGGAAATTCCCAAACACCTGATTCCCCCACCCAAGCATCACTTTCCCTTTTCTACTTTTCCCCTAAAAGCTTTCACATTTCAAAATCAAATCTCTTCCATGTATTCTGCACAGAGCTGTTTTCCGTCAAGACACCTCCCATCCTACCTGATGAAAAATTACCAGTCCCTGAAAGAAGATTTCTATTACCTGATTGCTCATAAATCCTGAGGCAACAGAAAATGTTCTGCTAGCTTGTTGTTGTTCAGTCACACAGTCGAGTCTGACTCTTCGCGACCCCATGGACCAGGTCACGCCAGGCCCTCCTGTCTTCTGCTGTCCTCTGAAGTTTGCTCAATTTCATGTTCGTTGCATGTATGACACTGTCTAACCATCTCATCCTTTGCCGTCCCCGTCTTCTTTGACCTTCAATCTTTCCCAGCATCAGGGTCTTCTCCAGTGAGTGCTCCCTTCTCATTTGGGAGAATTCTCATTTGCTAGCTACTAGCTCTTAAAATAATCCAGGCCATCCTTAAAAAGAAGCCATCCTTTACAGCCAGGCAGACTGAAGGGTAGTTAGAGAAACTGGATCAGCAACCTTTCTACCAGTGAAAGTGGCTTTCCAACAATGCTCCCTCTAAGCTGTGGAGTCTTGTGAGAAAAAATTCTACTTTGTGAGCTACTGGCATTAAAGTTGTGAGTAAGCAGTTTGGCTACTGCATAAATTAGTTTGCTCTGGAGCCATCTTTCCTGAGCTAAGACAAAAATGTGTGAGCTGGAGGCTAAAAAACTGTGAGCTAGCTCACACTAACTCAGCTTAGAGGGAACACTGCTTCCCAACTATGGCCCCGGTCACACGGAGCATTAGGCATGCTAGAGAGATGGAAGATAAGCGGATTTTCTGGGCGCGGTCACAGCGCCACATCTGGGAAGCATAGAGCTCCCGTGGCTCACCCGAGGCTTCACTCCGAAGATGTGCTGTAAAAAACTAGTACATCCGAGGTACTAGTTTCCGGAAACCGCGGGGCTAGGGCGGGCGTCAGATCACATTTCTGTTGTTAGCTCGTGGCATCCGGCGCCCGTCCATGTCCCGTCGCGAAAAAATTTTTTTTGTCAAGTCTCCACAGGTGCGCACAAGCACCCAACAGCGCATGCGGACACTTGGATTTTAAAAAACAACACAACCCCTGTGGCACTGCTTCTTTGCCGCGCCGCAGGAGTGAGGTATGATCGGCACCTCCCCCCAACCACGGGACGTCGGGCGGGGCATTTGATCCGGCTGCCACACGGTAGTTTGTTCCGAGGCAAACAGCCACACCTCCCCCCTGCGATATCCAGCCCGTGTGACCGGGGCCTTTGTGACCTAAAATGGGAGGAACTCTGACTCAGTGGAAGACCCTCTGCTGAAAAATGTGTGGTACAGCTTATTCTGTGTCCTGAAGTCATTAACTCTACATTATTAACTGCCACTGGCAAGGGCAGGGAAATGGTCAATGAAATCGTGTCAGGACTCAAGACAAGCTGAACAATATGTTACAGAAGGTAGGGGAAAATTTGATCATGTTTAGTGTTAATCCAGCTTCTAGGTCTTTTATCATCTCAGTGGGTAAGGAAAAATCCGAGCAGGAAGACATAGACTTGGGTTTAATTATATGAATTAAATGGTTTATTAAGGTTCTATTATTGAGGAATTATTTAAGGCCACTCCCTTAAACACCCAACCTCAGTTTAATCACACTGTCTAATCTTTATTGTCTGTTCTCTATTGTCTGTTGGTAAGTCTTACAAAGATTGTAATGAAGTCCTATTTCACTTTTCTTTTGTCAACATTTCCCTCTTCCTTTAGCCTCTTTTCACACACTGAATACTTCATAACATTTTTATCATCTTATCTGCAGACCTTCTCCTAAAAAACATTCAAGATTCTTCAAACATGAAACATGCTATGCTATGAGAGAATTATATCAAGCATTAACATCTGGCAAGGGAAATGAAGGAAAAGGAAACCAAAGAAAAGGAAAGACAACAGCTATTTGGAAGACAATGATTTCTAACAGCAGTTGTCATCCCATTTAGAAAGATGTGGAAATGGTTGCTATCTTTTCTGCCAGAATGTCAAGATACTGTTTTATTGATATTATCATAGAAATGTCAGAAGACCATATTAATCAAATAAATTGAGAATCTAGGCCTTTGCAAACATCCACTGGTGCTTTCTAGTGACAAGAGGACTGAAATCTATTGAGTTTTGTGACACACTCTAGCAATATTCTTTATAAGTAGCAACAGAGAACCAATGTGATCCACAAAGCATTTCATTATAGCAAATGCCATTCATGTAAATGGGGAGCTCATTCCCCGTAATATTTGACTGTAGGTGTCTCCCAGGCTGTGGTCTCTTCTCAATGACTGCAGACTGTGCTGTCAGGAAAAATTCCACTTAGCTCTCATCCTTATGGTGATATCCTGAGGGAAGATGAGCAAGAATTCATAACTGTTTGACAAGGCAGTTTGAAGGTACCATGCATGCTTATACACTAAATAATCCTTCTGTGTTCGTGGCAAAGAAAATTCTCTCTCTTGCCTCTCTTGCCAGTCACCTTGATGTCTTTCCTGTGGCACATCTACATTTTTCTTCCATCTCACTTGTCTAGTACATTCTCATTAGAGCTACCTATAAAAATGACATGACAAGGTTTTTGTTCATTTTGGTTCAATTTTGGGTCATTTGCCAATAGGCACAAAGATGATTTCCCCTCCATTACAAAGTTTTGTTGTTGTTGGTTGGTTGATTTGCACACCTTAGATCACTTAAGCCACTTTTATGGTGGGGGACACACCCCCTGTACTTGTTCATGACATAGAGCTGTTTATTTCAAGAATCGATAATCTTGGTTTTCATGCATTTTATAATAAAGTGTATTATAATTTTAATCAATGTGCCTTTTATCCCCACCAAAAACTCTCCTCAATATTACTGCAAATTCCTGTTTTGATACATTTTCATCTGATGCAAATACATGCTGTGAAAAAAGCAATATTGTGCTCATTTATTTATTTTCATATTGCACATATTTATTACTAGGAATAAGGTCTGTTGTGGAAATAAATACAATGAGCTCTAGAAAGAGGCTCTGGGAGAGTGCCAAGGACTTGGGCACTCAGCATCAATGTGCTGTGGCGACCTGAGCAGGGTATAATGACACAGAGTCCACCATTTTCTCCAGGGGAACTGATCTCTGCTACCTGAAGAGCAGTTGTAATTTTGAGTGATCTCCAGCCCTCACCTGGAGATTGGCAACAATTGTTACCCAGGAAGAAATGGCTGGTTCGGAGGGTGGAGTCTATGGCATTGTACCTCTGAGGTCCCACCCCTCCTCAAACCTCACCCTCTCCAGGTTCCAGCCCTCAAATCTCCAGGAATTCCCACCTGGAGTTGGCAACCCTATCTTCTTCCCAGCCAATCATCAACCTACCTTTATTTCCCCCTCTCTCTTCAGCTTTCCATTTCCCCACACACACATCTGCAGCCTCTTCCATGCTCTGAAGCCCTGACTGCCACAGAGTCCACCATTTTTTCCAGGGGAACTGATATTCGCCATCTGGAGAGCAGTTGTAATTCTGAGTGATCTCCAGCCCTCACCTGGAGATTGGCAACAATGGTTTCCCAGGATGAAAAGTAGTCTTTCTCTGCAATGGGGACCAAAGCAGCTTACATCATTCTCCTCTCCCCCTTTTGACTTGCACAACAACTGTGTGAGGTAGATTAGGCTGAAAGTCTGTGACTGGTCCCACTCAGCTTCTACAGCAAGAACCTGGATCTAGCCGACCCTGCTCTGAAGCACTGACTGCTACGGCCAGGGTAGCCAACCTCCAGGTGGAGCCTGAAGATCACCAGGTATCATAACTGAACTCCAGACAACAGATCTCTCCACCCTGGAGAAAATAATTGCTTTTGAAGGTGGGTTGTATGGCATTCTGTTCAGCTGAGGCCTACCCCCTCCCCAAACCCTGGCTTCCATAGACTCTACCAGAAAATTTCCAGGAATCTCCCTACCTGGAGCTGGCAACCCTAGTAAGGACTGGCCCCAATGAGTTCCTCACAAAGGCCTGCAAAGGGTTTCCTTCCGTTGTCTGAACCAAGCTTGGTTGCCTACCGTGGTGAAATGGGCTCCAGTTTACAACTCAGCTGTTTGCCTCCCACCCTCGTCCCGTGGGCATATCTCACTCCTTAAATTCACTGCCACCACTCACGGAATCATCACTGCCTTTTTAGAGGGACAGTGAGACCCCTCTGGCCAAATCTCTCTATTTGGAAATGGAATCCCCAATCTTTGGGGGGTCCTTGGAAAGTTGGCAACCCAAGGATCTGGCCTTTCCTTGCTTCCTTGGGCTACACCCTCCCTTTGGTATTGTGCAGAGCAGGGGAGACTATGTGGTCAGAGCAGGTTATTAGCCCAAATTGAAGAATCTATTTAACTATTTACACAGTTATGGAGCACACACACACTGTAGGAGTAAGCACACACTATGAACCAAGAGGGCATAAATCAACAGGGGTTAAACACAATCCTCTTTACCTACACACAATACTCTCTACCTCTGGATGTTGTGGGCTCAGGATAGGATCTCTCCTTGACCAACCTCTGACTGTACTTCAGCCTCTCTCTGTTGCCCAAGAGAGCAGGTAAGCTTCCATTCATTCCCCAGTCCAACCGACTGTTGAGTGGGACAGTCCCTGTTTTCTCACACTTTTTGGCCTTGGGGCAGCTGGGAACTGTAGGCCAGCAGATGAGGAAGCCCCATTCAACCCAGTGAGTGATACCCCTGCAGGCCCCACTCTGGAACTACAGCTCAATTAAACCTTATGGGGGAACATTTTAAACAAATAACCACAGCCATCTTACAAACACAGGTAACTGCCATATCGTGACACCTACCAACAGTCACTGAGGGAACAGTTAGTGCCACACAGGAAAAGCATCTTTGTCAAGAGAGAAAGCCGTTTGCCAGTAATTCTGACAGGGCACAGTGGCTGAAGTGGGAGTGGGTGGGGAAGAGGAGCAGACCCAGCACCCGCCCAATGGCACACGAGTACTCTTGAGCGGTGGCTGATGGGCCAATGGCTGAGGGAGAGCATGGAATCTTGCCATCCCCAAACCGGATTATTATATAGGAGAAATTATTGTTGTTATTAGTGAATGTTGATATTCACATGTGAATGCTAACAGTTCCAGACAGATGCTGCAATGCTTCCAAACTGATAGATATTTACCCTTTATTTGGACACACACAAGGAGACTGATGACTATCTGTGGACTATCAGAAGTCACTGGGAGTGTTTTGAGCAATCATTTTTCCCCTGGGATTGTAGGCATTCAGAGGGGAAATATAGACTTTTCACAGTTTAGACATTTGCAGCATGAGGATTCCAGTTTTCATTGCAGTTTTGCTGTGGTGAAGGTCACCATTATCCCTTCTTTACAGATGATGATTCTGGGGATGAACTAAGTTTGAATCAGGCTTTCCCTAGCACTGAAGTGCAGCATTCTTCCCTTTTCATTATACCACCATGTTTGATTAAGGAAAGTTACCTCTGATTGAATCCAACTATTGGGCCAGTTCTGACTAGCAGCAGAGTCAAAGTCTCCAGAAGAGAAATGCCTTCCAAGCTCCTGCTATCAGAAATAATTTTAATGGGAGACGTAATGTCTCCCAGTGGTGGTCTCCCACTGAGCTTTAGCCCTCCCCAAATCCAACACTGGCAGACATTTCCAAAGAAAGACATTACTGTTTAGGAAGCCAGGTGTTACTGAATTTGGCTTCCCACTGAATACAGGACCGGATCTCCAGCTCATGTAACTATGCATGGATTAGAACAAAGTTTGAGTCCAGTGGCACCTTTAAGACCAACAAAGTTTTATTCAAGGTATTATTCATGTAGTTGCATGCACATGAGAGCTCATACCTTGAATAAAGCTTTGTTGGTCTTAAAGGTGCCACTGGACTCAAACTTTGCTGTACTGCTTCAGACCAACATGGCTACCCACCTTGATCTATGCATGGCTTAGTTTAAAGTCAAGCATAACTGATAAACAGCACACATCCTTTTATGTATGTATTGTGTGACGATCATTGGATATATTGCATTTGGAAGAAATATGTTCAAGGGTACGCTTGGGATATGTCTTATAACAACAGATGGAGTTCTTCACACATTGGCTGAGGCATTTAGAAATAATTTTGAACAATGACATCCACAGTGTGAATTACACTGTGGTGACAGGCTACCCATTTTTAAAAATAGTTGTTAGTGAAGAACCACTAAATACAATGATAGTTGAAACAAATGTTTTGATGTCACGTAAAAGGGATAAGGAGAGCCAGATTTTTCTTATCTTGCTCCTAAACTGCTCAGAATATTCTTTGTGCAAGAATGGCTGCACATTTGGGTCTCTGTTGTTGTATGCTACTTTCACATTACTCAGTGTAAGGTGCTGCGTATAGATTATGAGAACAGATTACTAATGGCAATGATCTGTAGAGCTGTGATGCAGCTTTGCCTTTGATGATTGAGCTTTGTCTTTATGTTAGAAGGGACTAACTGCCCGCTTCTATGACTACAGTCAGCAACTAGTTCTCCTAAAGGACCACGTTAAGAAACAGCTTCCTACAGTGGATTGCCAGCATGTTCTTGTAATACAGATGCCACTTTCTTTGCAACTCTTTTGCTTCTAGGGTATCAAGTAAAGGATCAGTTGGCATCCCCCCAGGGGGAAGATATAGCACATACCTTATGCGTTTGGAAGATAGAAAAGCCTACTTCATGGGGTTAGGGTTAGTTACTTCATTTTAAGATGACAATTATAAGTCACTGAGGCGGGTCTTATGGAAGTCCCTAATTGCTGATGGCCTGTGTTGTGTCTAGTTTGACTTTCAAAAAGGTTGAAACAAGTCTGGCAATTGCAAATTTGAGGAAACAGAATTTTATCCTAGTAGTACCCTCACCTAGGATTGCCTGTTTGGCAACAGTTAGGTCACAGGCTTTCTCTGTGGTTGATATATTCCTCTAGCATCTTCATTTTCCACCTTCAGGGAGACATGTGAGATTGGAAGGTTTCTTTCACTTACCGTGAATCTTCCTTTCTCGGTGGTTCTGGAGTGGGACATTCCCTTCATCTGGGATAAGCTCCTCCTCCTCCCTCAGGGTCGGCTCCAAGCTTTGATCCAGGTGGGGAGGTGCTTATCCCCTTGGAGGCTATCCAGTCATCTTCAAGCCCAGATAGTACTTCATTTTAAGATGACAATTATAAGTCACTGAGGCGGGTCTTATGGAAGTCCCTAATTGCTGATGGCCTGTGTTGTGTCTAGTTTGACTTTCAAAAAGGTTGAAACAAGTCTGGCAATTGCAAATTTGAGGAAACAGAATTTTATCCTAGTAGTACCCTCACCTAGGATTGCCTGTTTGGCAACAGTTAGGTCACAGGCTTTCACTGTGGTTGATATATTCCTCTAGCATCTTCATTTTCCACCTTCAGGGAGACATGTGAGATTGGAAGGTTTCTTTCACTTACCGTGAATCTTCCTTTCTCGATGGTTCTGGAGTGGGACATTCCTTACGTGAGATAAGCTCCCCCTCCTTCCTCAGGGTTGGCTCCAAGCTTTGATCCAGGCGGGGAGGGACTTATCCCCTGGAGGCTATCCAGTCATCTTCAAGCCCAAAACAAACCTCCCTGGAAAGGTACTGGAAGGAAGAAACAATCTTCCAAAACACAGAGAGACTAACCGATTACAGTATAATGGGAACAGAGTAGGAAATTAAACACCTAACTAGAGAAAACTCCTCTCTGTCCTGTCCTCGCTTCCCCACAACTCTGTAAACAAGGGAAGAGGTGCGCCCAAAAATGGGTGGGCAGGAATGTCCCACTCCAGAACCACTGAGAAAGGAAGATTCACAGTAAGTGAAAGAAACCTTCCATTTTCCAGTGATTCATCATGGGACATTCCTTACGTCTGGGACGTACAAAAGCAAAGGCTTCAGGGCAGGAATCCGCATCCCCCTTTACAGAGTGTGTTAAAGCACCCTACGACCTCAGCAGATGCTAACTTGTCTACTCTGTAGTGTTTGATAAAGGAATGGATGGATTTCCAAGTGGCTGCCTGACAAATGGTCTTCAGAGAGGGGAATGACCTATATGCCACTGATGTAGCTGCCCCCCTAAGAGAGTTTGCTACAATCCCTTCTGGGGGCTCCAACCCTTTTGCCTTGTATGTCAGGATAGTGCAGCCCTTAATCCACCTACTAAGCGTCGAAGTGGAAGTGGAAACCTGCATCCCCAAAGAAGATTTTCTAAATGACACGAAAAGCGACTCAGATTTTCTCCACCCCTTCGTCCTCTCAATGTAAAAACTGAGTGCCCTCCTAACATCTAGGCAATGCCATTCACATTCTTTATCGTGCTTAGGATTGGTGCAGAAGGAAGGCAGAACTGCTTCCCCTGCCCTATGGAAGACCAAATTTACTTTTGGGACAAAGGCTGGATCCAAGTGTTTCCCGGTGGAAAACACACAGCTCCCTATTGATTGATAAAGTTCTCAATTCTGAGACCCTGCGTGCAGAGGTGATACCCACCAAACACAGAGTTTTAAAGGTTAACTCTTTGAGAGGACAGGAGGCCATAGGCTCAAAAGGGTGTTTACAAAGAGCCCTCAGAACCGTATTAAGATTTCCAGTAGGGAACCTGTGAATTTATGGAGGATTAAGGAATGAAGCCCCTTTTAGAAACCTCTTAACACGAGGATGTCTATGAAGTGACCTTCCATGCTTAGCCCCTTGAATGGCTGAAATGGCAGATACCTGTCTTCGGAGAGTACTTGTACTCTCTAGCCCTTCTCTAGCCCATCTTGCAGGAAGGCAAGGACTCCCTTCACCAAAGCCTTAAGGGGATCAATCCTTCTATCTATGCTACAGGTATGAAAAACTCGTCATGTGTGATCATACGATCTGTTGGTGGAGGCCTTTCTAGACACTAGCATGGTATCAACCACCTTGTCCTGATAACCCACCCCCACTAGCAGTTCCCGCTCAATCTCCACGCTGCTAGTCTTAGCAATCCCGGTTGCGGATGCCTTGTCAGTCCTTGGGTCAGTAAGTCCTCTCGCAGAGGCAAATGCCAAGGCTTCGTTATTGAGAGGCTCTACAAGTCCTGGAACCATGTCCGACATGGCCAGAAGGGCGCGATCAACACTACTTCCGCTTTCTGTTGTCGAATCTTTTGCAGAACCTTGTGTATGATCGGCAGTGGAGGGAAAGCGTAAAGAAGGCCTGGAGGCCATACACAGTTTAGTGCATCTGTCCCCTTTGCCATGGTATTTCACACCCGAGAAAAGAAATGTGGAACTTGACAGTTCATCTCCATCGCAAACAGATCCAGGTTCATCTCTCCGAACTTGCTGCATATCTGGTTGAACACATCCATGTTCAGCATCCATTCTGATTGATTTAATCATTTCCAACTTAGCAAGTCCGTCAACTTGTTGTCCTTTCCTGCCACGTGAGTGGCCTTTAATTACAACAGGTAACGTTCTGCCCAAGAGATCAAGGTTGATGATTCCGCATGAAGAGTTCAAACCCTGGTTCCCCCCTGCTGGTTCATGTAGGCTTTCGCCATAGTGTTGTCCATCTGGACAAGGACATGGCATCCCGACAGGATATCCACAAGACTCAGGAGACCCAGGCAAATTGCCCTCAGCTCCAACAGGTTGATACTTTCTGTCACCTCCACGACTGACCATTCTCCCTGGACCATCCTGTTGCCCGAATGCACTCCCCAGCCTGACAGTCTCATGTCCATCGTCATGACTGTCCTTGGGGGATCTTGGAGAGAGACCCCCAATTTGAAATGCAACAGGGCTAGCCACCATGTCGCTGGTGCCGTACTGATGTAGGAAGTTGAATCATTTTGAAACTTTTGTGCATTATCGCCCCTTGGTAGGGAAGTAGGAATCTTTGCAATGGTCTGGCATGGAAACGAGCCCACTGTAGTACCTCCTGACAGGAGACTAGCATCCCTAAAAGTTTGACCAAGGTCATCAGCTCCGACCTGGAGTCCCTCAGCACCTGTTCCATCAGGATCCTGATTTTTTGTTCCCGTTCCTGAGACAGATAAACCCAGTCCTTTATGATGTCTATTTCCACCCCCAGGTGGAGCAGCCTCTGTGTAGGTTGTAGGTGACTCTTTTCCAGGTTCACCACGAACCTGTGATCGGTCAGGGTCTGGACTGTTAGGTTCAGCGCCTTTGTGCATTCCATGGCAGATGGGGCTTTGATTAGGATGTCATCCAAGTATGGGAAAAGCCCCACCCCTTTTAGCCTTAGATGTGCTACTTGTTGTTGTTGTTGTTGTTCAGTCGCACAGTCGAGTCCGACTCTTCGCGACCCCATGGATCATCTCCCGCCAGGCCCTCTTCCAGGGAACAGTCAGGGTTGATTTCTTTGAGGATTGACTGATTTGTTCTTCTTGCAGTCCAAGGGACTCTCAAGAGTCTTCTCCAGCACCATAGTTCAAAAGAATCTATTCTTCGGCGCTCGGCCTTCCTTATAGTCCAGCTCTCGCAGCCATACATGACTACTGGGAATACCATTGCTTTGACCATGCGGACTTTTGTTGGCAGGGTGATGTCTCTACTTTTTATCATGCTGTTTAGGTTCGCCATCGCTTTCCTCCCAAGGAGCAGGCGTCTTTTAATTTCATGGCTGCAGTCACAGTCTGCGGTGATCTGGGATCCCAGGAACGTGAAGTCTGTCACTACTTCCACGACTTCCCCTTCTATTTGCCAAGGAGTGATGGGGCCGGATGCCATGATCTTAGTTTTTTTGATGTTGAGCTTCAAGCCCACTTTTGCGCTCTCCTCTTTTACTCTGAGCAAGAGGCTCTTTAGATCCTTTTCACTTTCAGCCATTAGAGTGGTATCATCTGCATATCTGAGGTTGTTGATCTTTTCCCCAGCAATCTTAATTCCCGCTTGTGATTCATCCAGGCCAGCATTTCGCATGATGTACTCTGCATATATATTAAATAAGCAAGGTGACAGTATACATCCTTGTCGTACTCCTTTTCCTATGCTGAACCAATCAGTTGTTCCGTATCCGGTTCTAACTGTCGCTTCTTGGCCCTTATACAGGTTTCTCAAGAGACATGTGAGGTGGTCTGGTACTCCCATCTCTTTAAGGACCTGCCATAGTTTGTTGTGATCCACACAGTCAAAGGCTTTAGCATAGTCAATGAAGCAGAAGTAGATATTTTTCTGGTACTCTCTTGCTTTCTCCATAATCCAGCGAATGTTGGCAATATGATCTCTCGTTCCTCTACCTCTTCGAAACCCAGCTTGTACTTCTGGTAGTTCTCTATCCACGTACTGTTGAAGCCTAGCTTGTAGGATCTTGAGCATGACCTTGCTAGCGTGTGATATGAGTGCAATTGTGCGATAGTTTGAACATTCCTTGGCGTTGCCCTTCTTTGGGATTGGAATGTATACTGATCTTTTCCAATCCTGTGGCCACTGTTGCGTTTTCCAAATTTGCTGGCAAATGGAGTGCAGCACTTTAACAGCATCATCTTCTAAGACTTTGAATAGCTCAGCTGGAATACCATCACCTCCACTAGCTTTGTTGTTAGCAATGCTTTCTAAGGCCCATTTAACTTCACATTCCAGGATGTCTGGCTCAAGGTCAGTGATTATACCGTCGTGTTTGTCAAGGACATTGAGGTCTTTCTTGTATAGTTCTTCTGTGTATTCTTGCCATCTTTTCCTAATCTCTTCTGCTTCTGTTAGGTCCCTACCGTTTTTGTCCTTTATCATGGCCAGCTTTGCATGGAACGCTCCCTTGATTTCTCCAATTTTCTTGAAGAGATCTCTAGTCCTTCCCATTCTATTGTTTTCTTCTATTACTTTGCACTGTTCATTCAGGAAGGCCTCCTTATCTCTCCTTGCTGTTCTCTGGAAATCTGCGTTCAGTTGGGTAAATCTTTCCTTTTCGCCTTTGCCTTTCGCTTTCCTTCTTTCCTCTGCTATTTGTAAAGCCTCATCAGAAAGCCATTTTGCTTTCTTGCATTTCTTTTTCTTTGGTATGGTGGTGATTGCTGCCTCCTGTACGATGTCACGAACCTCTGTCCATAGTTCTTCAGGCACTCTATCTATCAAATCCAGACCCTTGAATCTATTCTTCACCTCTACTGTATATTCATCAGGGATGTGATCTAGGTCAAACCTGAATGGCCTCATGGTTTTCCCGATTTTCTTCAGTTTAAGTCTGAATTTTGCAATGAGTAGCTCATGATCTGAACCACAGTCAGCTCCAGGTCTTGTTTTTACTGACTGGATAGAGCTTCTCCATCTTTGACTGCAAATTATATAGTCAATCTGATTTCGGTGTTGCCCATCTGGTGATGTCCATGTGTAGAGTCGCCTCTTAGGTTGTTGGAAAAGGGTGTTCGCTATGACCAGTGTGTTCTCTTGACAAAACTCTGTTAACCTTTGCCCTGCTTCATTTTGCTTTCCAAGGCCAAACTTGTCTGTTATTCCGGTTACCTTTTGACTTCCTACTTTAGCATTCCAGTCCCCTATGATGATGAGGACATCATTTTTTGGTGTTAGTTCTAGGAGGTGTTGTAGGTCTTCATAGAACCGGTCTACTTCAGCCTCTTCTGCATCAGTGGTTGGGGCATAGACTTGGATTACTGTGATGTTGAATGGTTTGCCTTGGAATCGGACAGAAATCATTCTGTCATTTTTGAGATTGTATCCCAGTACTGACTTTTGCACTCTCTTGTTGACTATAAAGGCCACACCATTTTTTCTACGAGATTCCTGGCCACAGTAGTAGATATAATGGTCTTCTGAGTTAAATTCGCCCATTCCTGTCCACTTTAGTTCACTGATTCCTAAGATATCGATGTTAAGTCTTGCCATCTCATTTTTGACCACGTCAAGCTTACCTTGATTCATAGATCTTACATTCCAGGTTCCTATGTAGTATTGTTCTTTGCAGCATTGGACTTTCCTTTCACCATCAGACACATCCACAACTGAGGGTCCTTTCGGCTTTGGCCCAGCCGCTTCACTCTTTCTGGGGTTACTTGTACTTGCCCTCTGCTCTTCCTCAGTAGCATATTGGACACCTTCCGACCTGAGGGGCTCATCTTCCGGCGTCATATCTTTTAGCCTTTTGGTACTTTCCATGGGGTTTTCTTGGCAAAAGTACTGGAGTGGGTTGCCATTTCCTTCTCCAGGGGGATCACTCTTGGTCTGAGTTCTCTGCTGTGGCCTGTCCGTCTTGGGTGGCCCTTCACGGCATAGCCCACAGCTTCATTGAACTGCTCAAGCCCCCTCGCCACGACAAGGCAGTGATCCATGAGGGGGGATGTGCTACTAGAGTCACTAAAACCTTTGTGAATACCCTGGACGACGACTTGAGGCCGAATGGGAGAGCTTTGTACTGGAAGTGTGAGTTCGCATAGGTGAAGCGCAGAAACCTCCGATGCATACTGTGTATGGGAACATGAAGATATGCTTCTGACAAGTCCAGAGACATCAGAAAATCCCCCTCTTGAATAGAAAACAGGATGGACTTCAATGTCTCCATTCTGAACTTTCTGTTTCAGATGTGTTTGTTCAGCCATTTTAAGTCTAAAATGGCTCTCGTGGTCCCATTTTTCTTTGGAACCACAAAGAATATGGAGTACACGCCCTGTCCCTATTGGGACGAGGGCACTCTCTCTATTGCCCTTATGTCTAGAAGATGGATTATGGCCTCCTTGATCTGTAGGTG
>NW_015167599.1:94102-139449 GCF_001447785.1 Gekko japonicus | reverse complement strand
AAAGCGCTGATGGGGAATGGAGTGAAACTCCAATTTGTATCCATAGGCTACTTTCTCTAATACCCATCTGTCTGCAATCGTCATATGCCACAGATCTGAAAAGGCCTGGAGTCTCCCTCCTATCTTCCGACGTTCTAGACGATCTACATAGTCACACCGAAGTTCCCTTCTTGGGAACTTTAATGAAGGACTGCTCCCTCTTGGTGGATGGAAAGGACTTGCCACTGTGCTGTCTAGCTTGCCATTTTCCTTTGAAAGGTCTTGTGTAAGACGGTTTCTGCCCCCTTTTCTGATTTCGAAAGGGTTGAAAACATTTTCTGGGCTTGTCCCTTTTCTTAGAGGGAAGGACTTCTTTTTGTCCTTGTCCTCAATTAAATACCTGTCCAATCCATCTCCAAACAAGTTCGCTCCTCTAAAAGGGACCACGGCCACTTTGGCCTGTGCAGATGAATCGACGTCCCAGTGGCGAAGCCAATTGTTTTGCCTTGCCGTCACACTGCATGCTAATGCCCTCGCAGAGAGCTGAAGCCCATCTAAGGTGGCATCTGCCGTAAAGGCAAGTGCCAGAGCTATTTTCTTTAGCTCATCCTTAAACTCCTTAGGAACCTCGCTGTCAGCTGAGGCCAATTTGTCTGTCCATTCGTAGGATGCCCTAGCAAAAAGAGAGCCCACTGTAGAAGCCTTAATAGCTGAAGCAGAAGCTTCAAAATTTTTACGAAGAGTCTGTTCTACTCTTCTGTCGGTGTGATCTTTGGGCATCCCATCATAGTCCAGTGGGAGCACCGAGTTAGAATACAAGCTGGTCATGAGATCATCCACTACAGGTAGTTTCAGTTTCCTCATGGCTTCTGGCATCAGAGAGTAATATTTAGAAAAAAGGTGATGATTAGCCTTGGTTTTTGCCGGCTGTTCCCATTCTGCCTTCATAATGTGATAAAATGAGGCTGGAAGAGGCAACCCTGGCTGCAAGACGGATACCTTTGGCATCAGTTTGCCCACCCCTTTCTGAAATTCAGATTCCTGTTCAGTCTCTTCCTTAGGTCTAGCTGAGAGACCTAGAGTTCTTAATACCTTGGGCAAGAGACATGAATAAAGTTCCTGTGGAAAAAGCCTGGATTGTACCGTGGGCACAACCACCTCTTCTTCTTCTGCAGAAGGTTTCCCTTCCTCTCTTTCTGAAGAAGAAGTGGAAATGTCTGATTCAGATTCTTCGTGTCCCAACAGAGGACTCCTCTCTCTAGAGGGTGGCTTGTGTTTGCTGTGTTTTGATCTAACAGGGGACCTAGAGACACTGGCTACCTTGTCTCAGGTTGTCTTGAGAGTCCTGCCCCTTTCCACAGAAGAATGCTGTGATGTAGAGCCTTGGAGAGTCTCCTTTATCAACTCCTTGAACTTTCATCTCATTTCCCCTCTGAACCAGTTCAGCATATCAGGGTTAATGGTTTCCCTGGATTCCAGATCTGTAGTCATGGATTCTTGGCAGACTTTGGCATGGAAGGCCTTGCCTGCAAAATGTCCCCAGGGGAACTGGCTTGAGACGCCTTCTCAGCCATTTTCCAAACCTTGGGGGGGGGGGAATGAGTCTGCCATCAGGCCCATAAAAGACCTAGATCCTGCCCCACCAGCCTAAGTGGTGGGCTCCCCCCCAATCTCCCTGGTATCCCTTAACTCCTTTAGGGGAGGCCATTTTCTCTGCAAGACAAAGAGAAAGAACCTATCAGACCCGGGAATAACCAAAATGACCACCGCCACCTTTTTCCCGCCAATTCTTCCTGCCTAAGGAATCACTGGGCCGGGAAAGACCCCCCCCCCCGTTTCTGAGGGGGTCTGGGAAGGACAGAAACAGGAGGACTGGAGGAACACTCCCCCCCCTTTCCCCAGGTCTGTACAGAGATTTCCAGGGCGTCTAACTTACTGTGTTTCAGGTGGGATGTTAGGAGTCGGTGCTTTTCCGCTCCGTGTCCCGCTTTGTCAAACATCTGCCAAAAGCCAGTTAGGGGGAAACCGAATCGGCAATGCCACCCTGCCGCTGAGTCTCTTCATCTCCGCGCTCCCTGGCTCTGGGAGCAGGCCCTCCACCCCAGGAACGGGTAAGGCCGGTAGAGACACACGCTGTGGGCTGCCAAAGCGTCTGTGGGTCCTAAAAACCTGGCGCTGTCGGAAAGGGCCCTTCACTGAGCCGTTCGGCTGTTCGTTAAGCCGCGCCACAGCTCTTCTTCCTTCTATCTTTTCTTTCTCTTCTTAATCTGCGCTATTCTGTGCAGTTGGAGCATGTTCTGCTGTAAGCAGGGCTAGCAAGAGAACTGGATAGCCTCCAAGGGGATAAGTCCCTCCCCGCCTGGATCAAAGCTTGCAGCCGACCCTGAGGAAGGAGGAGGAGCTTATCCCAGATGTAAGGAATGTCCCACGATGAACCACTGGAGAATGTTCTGTTCCAGAGGGTGTTTGGTGGAGGGTAAACTGTTTTGGCTGCATTTTTAGTAGTGTCTGTTGGTTTTCAACTGTGTGTAATGATTTTTATTGTCTTTAACTGAACTCTTTTTTATTGGTGCTGCTAAATTCTTATGATGTTTGTGTCCTTGCAGCTTTTCCTGTCTTGTTAGATGCCTTGAATCTAAGGAGGTGTGGTGGCTGGGGTATAAATGTGTTTATGTCATTTTATTTTTATCCTGGACCTCCCCAGCAATCAGCACTTGGGGCAGTTAACAACATAAATACAAAGCATAAATAAAAATACAAATATTCTATAAAACAATTTAATACACTGGCACAACGATCGGAGAAACTGATAGTAGACCCAGTAAGATTGTTGCCTCAGTGGAATGCCTGGAGGATTAACTCAGTCTTACAGGTCCTGGAGAGCTTAGACAGGTCCAGCAGGGCATGGCTCTCTTCAGAAAGAGCATTCCACCAGGTTGGGGCCATGATTGAAAAAGCCTGGTCAAGGTTAAATGAGCTACCTGAAGGCCAGGCACCACCAGACGTCTATGTAAAGGTGAACACAAGCATGGGGGATCGTAATGAGAGAAGCAGTCCTTACGTTTTCTTAAAGTCAGGCATGCCTGAGCTGCGGTGCGCCAAGCCCAGGTCCCAGGCCATGACAAGCCAGCCGGCAGTCCTTCCTCCTCCTCCTGTGACTCGCCAGTCACTGTGGCTGTGCCCTGCCCAGCCTTTTAAAAAGGTGTTCCTAAAGCCGGGTGCACCTGGGCAGAGCCGAGTCCACACCCTGAATACCCAGCCAGCAGACTTCCCATCTCCTGTGAATCATGAGTAGTACTATTTTTTTTCAACCATGCACGTCCATAGTGCCCTCAGCAGCAACAGGGGCCCAAGCTGGGAAGGGAAGGGCAGCTACTCCTGCGGACCCCTCCTTGCCCCACCGCCTGCCCGCTCGCTGACCAAATGCATTCACACTCTGGCTGCCTTGCCGCACTTCAGAGAAGAGAACCTGGTGTGGACATCGCCTGTTCCTTGCGGGGCAGCTGAGGGTGGAGGAAGTCAAGCCCCGAGAAGCATTTAAAAAAACCCAGCACCCCGACCCTTCCTTCCCCTGCATTGGAGAGGTGGCTGCCCTTGGCTCCTCCACTGGAAGCATGACTCCTTCCTTTCCCCACTCTTCTCCCATGGCAGTGCTAGCAGGGTTTGTGTGGAGGGGGAGGGCAGCCCCACTTTCAGGACTCAAAGGTGAGTGGGGGATTCCTCTCCTGTTCTCTCATTCCCATGCCTGTTAACTTGCCAGCATGCTTGCAAACAGGATGCGGGGTGGGGTGGGGGAGCCATGGTTGCTGCTGCTTTTGTTTTGCTCCATTTTAAAGGGCCAAGAAGGGGAGTAGGAGGTAATTCGATTAAATGTGACGATTAAATGTGATTTAATCAACTTTAATTAGGTTTAGCTGCCCCCTAAAATTTTTTGATGCCCCCCGAAGTAAAAACTCCTGGCTACAGGCCTGCATTGAAGAACTGTATTTGCTTGCCTTACAACTGCTTTGTGCTGTTGACGCAACAAATTCCTGAAATCACCCAAGGCCCAACCTCTCTACATCCACAACTAATACGTTTCCCAGCAGCAGCCACACATCAGTTATTACTTCCTGAACACATGACCTAACATACAGTACTAATGAATTTCTTTTTGTTTCTATGAATCCAGTTCATGAAGTCATCCATTTCATCCTGCGTAATTTACCCCAATCCTTCTCTGTATTAATCATGCATCCTAATTTTCTGCTATCAACAGATATCATCTATTTATTTCTATGGGCTTTGCTAACTAATGAATATGCTTGAATTCAATGAGTTCCATGATTAACTGCTGAGAAAGACCAGTAGGTTCATTCTCTTCATAGAAAGTGTCTCATACATCTTACAATTCCTATAAAGGGACCCTTTCTCCCAATTTAAGCAGAATTTTTCTAAGGTTTACTGTATCTGAGTCCAACCTGATAAATCAGCCACATTATCCATGTTATGAAACTGGTGGTCAGGATCCCAGATTAGTATTATATAGTTTATGTTTAACTCTTGTCCTTTTAGCTCTTTCCTCCCATGTATTTAATTATTCCTTTTCTAAAATTTGTTCCAAGGCCTCATGAGTCCTTCAGGTAAAACTACCTTCAGGTTTGCAGTTGTCAAAAGCTATCATTTGTATTTTTCAGGAAGTCACTTTGGGGAAAGGGACAGTGTATGCAAATGGGTAGCTGGATTTAGGGTCAAACTAGTACATTGTTGTAATAGATCGTCATAATAGATCATTATAAATGGAATAGCATACCGAATTCGCTTCAAGGTGCTGGCACTTACCTTTAAAGCCCTACATGGCCAGGGTCCAACATACCTGAGGGACCGCCTTTCCCCATACATACCCCAGAGAGCACTGCGGTCGGGGTCACAACATCAATTGATCATCCCAGGCCCTAAGGACCCCAGGCTTGTGGCCACGAGGGCCAGGGCCTTTTCAATGGCGGCTCCATACTGGTGGAACGAGCTCCCGGAGGAGATCAGGGCACTGCGGGATCTTTTACAGTTCCACAGGGCCTGCAAGACGGAGCTCTTCCACCAGGCTTTCAACTAGGAGCTGCCACCCCACTACCACCAACATCTGTGGCTATGGATTGGCCCCAGCCTGGAGACTGCGCCACACCACCGTGCAATGCCGAAGATCATGGAATCGGAAATAACTGGTTATATATTTTACGACATGCCATCTTAACTACTTAAGGATGACCACCAGCACTAGCACTTTGATTATTGGATTGTTTTAAATGTTTGGAACGTTTTAATCTTTTGTATATGGTTTTACGGTACTGGGTACCGATCAATGTAAGCTGCCCTGAGCCTGCTCGCGGGGAGGGCGGGGTATAAATTGAATTTAATAAATAATAAATAATAACATTTTAGTGATCTAACTACTACTGATTTTTGAAAAGTGCCCCCAAAGCCCTCTGATGGCAGGGGGGGAAACAGCAGCCACAGAGGGCTGAAATAAGGAAAGCATGGGGGAAACATTGGTGTGGATAGTTCATTCCTACTGCATTCACAGTAGCAACTCAATGTGGAATACTTTCAATTTACAATTGTCTGTACATAATGCTATGTAACTTGTTTCAGATTCAGGTATTTAAACTGTGGTAGTAGTAGTGCTGGATTAAGACAGTATCACTAATAACCTCTTGGCAACATTGCAAAGTTCTTATTGCAGACATTCCTTAATGCATTTGGGTTTGCTATTAAATCTATCACTCCTTCTCAAATTGCTTATCCATACAGGATGGAGGTCACTTTACATCTGGCAAGTTTTAATGAACAGAGCTTACCCAGCGTAAGGAGATCCTGGCTATCAACAACTGAAGCAAACCATGACTTCAGAATGCTGGGATTCAAGGCAGAATACAATTAAATTGAAGCCCCCCCCCCCCAAGTTGAGTACCAAGTGGAATAGCAAAACAACAACCTCAGTGATCTTAAAGATGCATGATGTCATTCATGGTTATGGGGAAAAAGAGGGGAACAATATAGTCTCTACTCAGTAGCATAGTGTTTGGTCATTTAAAGCCATATGGAATGTTCCCTAGATGTATCTATTTCTGGTTTACTTTTCTTACATCTATCTTCTGTGAGGTCTGTGTGTCAATAAGCAGGCTATTTCAGTCTTCTTTGAAACCTGCAGGAATGGGGGGAGGGAGTGTCCCATGGCATTCTGGAAATTCCCCTCCCCCTTATAGTGAAAAACTTTCCAGGAATGATCAACAATAGTAGGAAGGTTTTGATTCCATGTACCAAGTGCTAAGCAGGGAACTCGTTAAATGTCGCCAAAAGTAACAAAATTGTATCTGTTTATAGTGCTTTTTCACAACACTTTACCTGCAATAACCCAGTAATCTTTGACACAACTGTGTAAGGTAGGACAGTAGTATTTATCCTCCCCCAACAGTGCCATGGGTGCCTCCCCTTGGATCTCATCCAGTATAGCCCTTGCTGTTGGCACTAGGCCAGCCAGGCCCCTGAGGTCAAGACTGTGCCACCTCTGTAGTTGTAGGAGCCCTGGAAACTCACCCTACCACTGGTTCCTTCTAAGTTTCTCAGCATCTCAGCAGAGGTGAGCCTCTTCTCCCAGATCCTTCTCCAGCAGTTGCCTTAATCCCTAGGTCACTGCCCAGGGTCATACAGCTGTGCCTTCTGGCCAGTCAACTCTGGGTACCTCCTACCGAGTCCATCCTAACTTCTTTCTGAACTTCTAAGGCAGCTTTCAGTTGTCTGCTCCACTCTCTTGGTGGCTCTTTCAACCTTGCCTCAAGGGAAGACGGGTTTTCCTTGGCAAGTGGAGAGGGAGATCTTAGGTGGTGGGCTGTACAGTATGGGGGAACGCAGTCCTTCAAGTACCCTGGACCCAAGCCATCTAGAACTTTAAGAGTGAGAAACAGTAGTTTGAATTGTGTAAGAACAAGCACTTTGAATTGTGCCTGGAAACAAATGGGCAGCCAGTGCAGATTGTTCAGCACTGGAGTGATATGCTCCCTGTATCCTGCCCTCTGACAAGAGCCTGGCTGCTGCATGGGATAAGCCGAAGTTTATGGACCATGTTCAAATGCAGTCCCATATAAAGTGTATTATAATAACCTAGCATGTATGTAATCAGAGAACAGATCACTGTGGCCAGATCATGCTTTCTGAGGAACAACCATAGCTAACATATTAGGTGAAGCTGATGAAAGGCACTATGTGCCACAGGCTTCCAACTGATCCAGCAGTACCCTCACACTGCGTACCTGTTCATTCAGGGGGAGAGCAAGCCCTCCAGGACAGGCTGACTGCTCAGTATTTGGCCAGTTTTGTCATTGATCAGCAGCACCTCAGTCTTGTCTAGATTGAACTTAAGTTTATTGGCCCTCATCCATCATCCCATTACTGTCTCTAGGTACCTGTTCAGGACTTCCACATACCCACTTGACCCAGCTGTTAAGGAGAAGTAGAGCTGGGATGAACTTGGCCCAGCTGTTAAGGAGAAGTAGAGCTGGGTGTCATCGGCATATTTGTGGCACCTTACTCCAAATCCCCTGATTTCTCCCAATGGTTTCATATAGATGTTAAACAGCATGGGGGACAAGATGGAATCCTGTGGGACCCCATAGCCTAAATGCCATAGGGCTGAGCAGAAGTCTACCAGCACCACCTTCTGGAATCAGCCAGTGCAGTAAGAGTGGAACCACTGAAGCATGGTACCTCCATTCCCAACTCAACCAGCCTCTCCAAAAAAGATACCATGGTCAATGTTATTGAATTCTACAGAGAGGTCCAAGAGAACCATCAGGGATGCACTCGCCTGTCACTTTCATGGTGAAGATAATCCATCAGAGAGACCAATGCTGTTTCCATCCCAAACCCAGGTCTCAATCTAGACTGAAGTGGATCTAGATAATCAATCTCCCCCAAGACTGCCAGAAGCTACATGGCCACCAGTCACTCAAGCACTTTACCCTAACCCGGAGCGCTGACCGCTGGGCAGTAGTTGTTCAAATCAGTGGGTCGACAGGTGTCTTCTTCAGGAGAGGCTGCATGATTGCCTCTTTCAAGATGTTCAGAATTACACCCTCCCACACAGAGGCATTTATTATCTCCCAGACCCATTCAACCAACCCAGGCCCGCTCTAAATCAACAGCCACACAGGGCAAGGGTCGAGTCTAGACATGGTGGGCTGCCTACTTCTGAGAAGCTTGTCCACTTCATCTGGCTTTACCAACTGCAAGTTATCCATGCAACCAGGACCAAAACACTCCAATGGCGACTGCCTACTTCTGAGAAGCTTGCAACCAGGACCAAAACACTCCAATGGCATCCTGAGATTGAGCACCAAATGTGGAATCTAAGACATTGTGGATACTGTGGAGAAACACCATTTTGTGGATGTAAATTGGTGTGGGCTGGATAGGAGGAGGCCATCAAACTTGAGGTAGGCCTGAGCCTAGTCTGCTTTTGATGTAGTGGTTAAGTGTGCGGACTCTAATCTGGGAGAACCGGGTTTGATTCCCCACTCCTCCACTTGCAGCTGCTGATGTGACCTTGGGTCAGTCACAAGCTCTGGCACAGCTGTCCTTGAAAAAGAGCAGTTTGTGTCAGAGTTCTCTCAGCCCCACCCACCTCACAGGGTGTCTGTTGTGGGGAGGGGAAGGGAAAGGAGTTTGTAAGCCACTCTGAGACTCCAAGTGAAGGGCGGGATATAAATCCAATCTCTTCTTCTTCTTCTCATTCCCCCCCTCCCCTCCTGTTTCCAGCCAGTAGTCTGAGGGCAGCTCCCTAGGGAGGACAGGAAGTCCAAGGTTGTGAGATCTGCTCCAGAATGCTGAAGGAGGGAGAGCCACTTCCTGGGCGGGAAACTGCTCTTTTATATTGTGGAGCCTTTGGGCAGGAAGCCAGTTCAGTCTGTGAGATGGAGTCTGCAGGAGGCAGAGGCACTTGTGGGAGACATGCTGATCCCACTTTCTCCTGCAGGCCATCTAGACAGGGTATGAATAGTTTAGAGAAGGAAGAGATGGAGCGGTTTTGTCACCTTTATTTTGATTCTACAGTTCACTGTTAATATGCCTGTAAATAGTTGAGTTTTCCAATACTGTTGATTGTTGACGGTGAGAAGTCCCTCTGTACCACATAGTTCCCCAAGCTGCTTGGACATGCTAGGGGTGGGTCAGGGACTCCCTGAAAACAGGGCAAAATGGTCAGTTGCCAACTCTCCAGGGGAGCCCCAAAGATTGCCAGGAAGTGTCTAGGTGGGTTCCTAGTGACACCAGAGGGAGGGTAGGAGGCTGTCCCACCTAACCAGAGTCCAAGACAGGGACAGTGCTGGCAGCAATACCTGGAGAAAGTGGAGAAAAACTGCCCCTTCAGGTGCCAGGACAGGCAAAGGAGGGGTGGGCAGAGCGGGGCCTGCCAAGCTGACACAGGCCCGTTCCACCACAGGTACAATCACTTTTATCTGACTGTGTGCTGTCCAGCTTTAAAGAAACAACGGCTGCGGTTACACACATGAAATAATCCACTTTCAATGTACTTTCCAACTGGATTTTGCCAGTTCACACAATAAAATCCAGTTGGAAAGTGTGCTGAAAGTGGATTGAAGTGGATTATTTAGTGTGTGTGACCACAGCCAAAGTGCCTCAATAAATACACCTCTGTTGAAAGAATATCAAAGCTTAACATTAAAGCTTACTAAGAGGCTGAAACCACATTCGTTTAAAAAAATCAATAAGCCAACAAACTGTGGACTATCAAAGTCATGGTTAATAAAGATAGACTTCAATTTTATTTTTATTTCACTTTCATTCCTTATGATTTGACCCCACTTTTAAGAGAACATCTGGATATCATTCACCATTTTATACAGGATCGATTCTCCTTTCTGCTTTCCCAATTACTGAGTTGTTAGCTATTAAATGCAAACATAGGGCCCTGTACAATACACATCACAATATTTATTCACCGTATTTATCGTCCACCTTTCTCACTGAGACTCAAAAACATAACACAAAGGCTTAAACTAGATGAGATTTTCGAGTTCTCTGTCCACCAAAGTGGGATTGTCTGACATCTGATACTACATTGGGGGCTCATGAGGAAATGTGCAGGGTAACCCAGCTTTGATTGAAGAATATTCTCCAAGACAGTATAAATCTGCAGAGGTCTGAGCAGGCCAATCTGCCTCTCTCCTCCCTTTGTTTCCTTCTCCTTTTCAGGTATGTTGAGCTGTGGAAGAATCTGCCTGAAGAGGTCAGGAAACTTCCCCCACAATTCTATGTCACAGAATGTGCAAAACAGAAATGTTCAGGAGGGCATTTTTATAAAGGAAATAGAACTGTAGTGTAATGGAACAACTCAGGAGGCCACTTTTATTAGGGAATAGACTAGCATCTGTTGCCATATGTATTGTATGTATCGCCTCCCCCTTACTGCATTGTTTTCTTCCTTTGCTCTTTCTGCATTATGGCACTCTCGTGCCTTAGAGAATTTTTTTGTTTCTGTTTTGGTTGTTGTTACTGCATGAGTCGTAGTGTAATACTGATCGGAAGTCCTTGCTGTCTGATCCAGCTGTTTTTCAAATTTTGACATCTACCATCTGTGAGAAAGGCGGGATATAAAGGAAGTAAATGATAAATAAATACATTTGTGCTTCCTAGAGCATGGTGAGTCCTCATCAGTCTTGTCTGGCATCTAATACAAGTTGGCAGCTCATGAGGAATTGTGCATGTATTGAGAAGGCATTAATAATTCAATATCTTAGCTTTTTGTGTGGGTAGATTTAAATCTCAGAAAAGCGTGATTCTCAATAAATTTACTTTTCGTCACAATAGTAGTAAACTATCAGACATATGTCTTAATGTAATCTGTTCTGACATCCTTGGAAGTAGGAGGAAAGAAGCTTCATATTAAATCTACTGCCACTGTATTCATGTAATAAAAATATTAGCAGCTATGGTAGATCACCACAACAGTAATGATGAATAATTATGAATGGAAAATGGAAAATATTAATTTCACCCTGGCATAAAAAGGCAACAATGGAGAATGAACAAAGAATGAAAAAAAAATTGGTAGCTAAATCCCTGTAAACACCTAAATTATCAAGCAGTTGTTTAAAGGGATTTAGCTAGTAAGATTTACCTGGCAGTTGGTGAGGCTGCCTGGAAGGAAGCAGGAGCTTTGTCCACATTGGAGCCAAGCTTGTCTTTTGCATGGAGAGACACCTTGGCACTCCCTTCATCCACTGGGGTGCGGAGGACCAAGCCCCTGTTTCTACCTGGACCAGCAGCACCTTTCCAGAGCTTGCCTATTTAAGACCAGCAGCACCTCAAGTGTGGTGTGAGGTGATGGGGAAGGGAGTAGGACCTTTGGCCACAATGGAGGCAAGCCTGTCTTTTGCTGCTGTACTCTGCCTGCCCACATGGAGTGACCTCAGCACCCCCTTCATCCACTGGGGGGGGGAGGAACAAGTGCCTGTTACTGCTTGGGCTGGCAGCCTAGTAGCATCTTTCTGACACCTGCCTATTTAAGACCAACAGTAGCCTTTGGCATACACGGATGCCTTTGCAAAGTCTGTGGAATCAGAACCTAGCAGAATATGCAAGTGCCATGTTTAATTACTTTCTATTAATATGACTTTTAGTGAGACACTGCTCATATTGCTAGAAATCAAAGTTGTTGCTAAAGCTGCAATGCTATTAGTTTTCTATCTGCAGATGGGTCTTCCCACAGTGGGCGGTTTTAAACATATATATACTTTAAAAAGAAATTTAAAGGAAATACTACTTTACAAAGAGAATGATTAAAATATGTAATTCACTGCCAGAAGGTGTAGTGGTGGCCACAGGGATAAACCACTCTAAAAGGGGATTAGATATATTCATAGGAGCTGCGGTGGCTCAAGTAGTTAAGACACTGAACTGCAGGCTGTGGAAGGTCAGTAGTTCAGCAGTTCGAGACCCGGGTGCCGCATGACGGAGTGAGCTCCCGTCTCTAATTCCAGCTCCTGCCAACCTAGCAGTTTGAAAGCAAGAAATTGCAAGTAGATAAATAGGTACCACTTCGGTGGGAAGGTAACAGAGTTCCGTGCGCCTTGGTGTTTAGTCATGCCGGCCACATGACCACAGAAACGTCTTTGGACAGCGCTGGCTCTTTGGCTTTGAAACGGAGATGAGCACCGCAACCCTAGAGTCTGATTCGACTGGCTTTCGAGCAAGGGAACCTTTACCTTTACTTTATAGATATATTCATGGAGGATAACTCTATCAATGGCTACTAGCTATGGTGACTAAACCTCTGAATTCCAGAGCCAAGAGGCAAAATTGCCAGAGGAACTGGTTGACTACTGGGTGAGACAGGATGCTGGACTAGATGGACCACTGGTCTGATCCAGCAGGGCTCTTCTTATGTTCTTTATGCACATAAACGGAGAGTTTTGTTTTAAAGTCACAGGTGCCCTGTATGAACGAAATGAGTTTGCATTCAGAAACACCACATATTCCTTTTCAGTCTTATGGACAACACTACATAGATAGGCCATATTTACTAAAGTGAGTTTTCTAATTGCATATATTAAATCTATTGATACTAAGATGTTAATTGAGGCCACTTCTTTTCAATACATCACAAGAACTTTCAACCAATACACACTTATTTTGTGCTAAAGACAATAATTAGTCTCTCTATAGATATGATATAAAGATAATGGATCAGGCTTTAAATTCAAAAGATATAAATTGAAGCCATGGCTGTATGCTGCATCTTTGGTATGGAACATAAATAACCATGATGCAAGCAAAATGCACATAATAGTGCCACTCCTTTTAAAATGATTAGTGAAAACTGAAGTCTATTGTCTCTGGTTGATATTTTTAACATTTATTAAAAAAGCAAAATGTATGTTCATTTCAAATGAAACAGTTAATGTTAAAGCATACAAACACAAATTGTGTACTAGCAGCATTCAATTGTTAGAATTTTCTAGAACTCTGCAGTGCAGTTTTGGCAAGCTAAAAACACATTGTAGCTTGCAACCCACTGTTCTCACCATAGTGCAGATAAAACAAAAGCTTTATAAAATTAACAGGTTAAATAAGCTTAAATAAAGGTGTTAAATACAAGTCACTTGCTCAAAGGTTCTGTACAAAGATAAATGAATCTCGCATTATACAAATGTTTGACTGGCTCACACCATATATGATTTTAATAGTTAAGCACTCTATAACCATCTTAGCTGAACATGAACTATACAAAGGTAACTGACATTGGAGTGAGCTGATCAAGTGAGCTATGTACAAGACGTGTATCTTTAGAAAAATCAGAACACTGGTTAAATTTAGGCACCATTTTTCTTGCAAATAAATAAACCCTAATGTTTTCGCACCCACACTAGTGTTAAATCATCAGTGCTAATTTTTATAAACACAGTTTTCTGACTATTTAATTCTACTTCTTTTCTTATTGCTATGACAATGTGACTGTGGAAATAATCTACTGTACATACAAAAAAATAGAGCACCTTTAAACATTAAAGTCTAGTTTTCTTTTATCTTACAGTACTGAAACCCAAACTACCATAAATTGTTTTACTATCTTCACTGGAGTACCTGAAGGACAGAAGATAAATCCCAACAAATTCTTTTCTAGGCAAGCCCAAGGCAGAAGTATATTCTAAAATGTCTAAAATGACACCAGGAATTGTACATTCATCTTCACAAACACAAACGTCTGCCATTCATTCTCTGTTTCCTTCAGATAAATATGGAGAAAATTAGTAGTGGTCCACAGCCTTGTTCCCATGAATAGGGCTGGACACAAACTATATCAGACACATGTAAAATTGGGTTGTGAACATAGTGAAATTATCTTAGGCCAGTTCAGAATTACTGGTATTATGTGGTTCCAATAGTGCTTTTCAGGAACTTGGATATTAGGATTTCTTGTCAATAGTACTGAAAAACCACTCTGTAAATTTTCTTAGTTGTGCAGCTGCTGTTTGTGATTCTTCCTGAAGTCTCATGTTATCTTGTCTCAAATGATGAACTTCAGCTTGGAGAACAGCTTTGTCTTGTTTTTCCTAGATCACAAACAAAGGAATTGAATGACAGTTACAGCCATTGTGTCTATTGCTTATGTTTTTGAGTGAGGTGAGAGATTTCTCTTTAATTCCCTATGTACAACGATAGCCTTGGAACTCTTCAGCTGAATTCCCAACTTTTCCTGCCATGTTATTCTATAGAAGGTAGCTTGTAGGCGAAACAAAATCAATGAGATTGTATAAACTGGATTCTATAAGAGAGCTATGAGAATACAGTATACTTCAGAACATATTATATTATATATCATTATAAATCAAGAGATCACTATATAATAAAATATAACATTTTTAGAGCCATACATCATATTAAGGAAAAATATGCAGATTTAAAAGTACTTGCAATAAAACAGGAGGCCTTAGAAGTACTTGCAAATAAATGACCATACACATGTTTTCTACCCACTAGCTATTAAATATTACTTTCCAAAGGAAAAGGCCAAACAAATATGAGGAAAACCCCACACTGGACAATGGCTGCAATCACACTCACTAAATAATCCACTTTCAGTGCACTTTCAAATTGGGTTTTGCCTGTTCACACAGTAAAATCCAGTTGGAAAGTGCATTGAAAGTGGATTGAAAGTAGATAGTTTAATGTGTGTGATCGCGGCCATTGAGGTGGAAACAATTTCCAAATACTACATACAGGCTGTGGTCACACACACTAAATAATCCACTTTCAGTGCACTTTCCAACTGGATTTTTACTGTGTGAACTGGCAAAAACCATTTGGGAAGTGGATTGAAACTGGATTATTTAGTGTGTGTGACCGCAGCCACATAGTACTAATCCATGAGCTTCACCAACAAGAGGCTCAACATCTACTGCAGTGACAAATATCTAGTGGCAATCAAGACTATGTGCTCCACAATCAGTGGACAATTTTGAACAATATTGTCCTCCAATTGCTTCCCTGTACACGGAGGGGAGCAGAAAATATCAAAGTGTCTTACTTAATGAACCAACCAATTCTGTGGGCCTAATGTTTGGATAGGACATGAATACATAAAATCCAGCACATGTAGGCTCACATTAGATGATTCCAGGATTTTAACTGGATAACCAATCAAATCAAATGTGTCTCTGCTTTTTAAAAAATGGTTATAAAAAACTAGTAAACACAGTACAAAGAACTATTACACAGCTTAATTCCTCGCATAAATTGTACTACCTAAACGTGAAGTTATTGACTAAGGGTTGGAACCCATTTTCACCAATTAACCCCTTGAATGCCAGCCCCCACCCCAACTCCCCCTCATGCTGTTCCTAGGGGTTTCCTGTATCCTAGAAGCAGCACTGGGGAACATTTTGGGCTCCAGTGAGTATGTACATGGTTTTTAGAGCCAAAGAAGTGAGCTAAAATGAACTAAACCTCTCTCTGCCTGCAGCTTGTATCTCCACAATCTACCTAGCACAAACACACACACACACGCATTTCCTTTGAGGAGTGCAGGATATAGGGTTGCCAGACCCCAGGTAAGAGCAGGAGATTCCCCAATTTTGTGGGTTCCTGGCCACCTCTGGCAAACTGGCTGTTGGGGGGAAGCCCTGCCCCCAACAGACACAACCCAGTGTGATGCCCCCAACATGATGATGGCACTTCTGTGTGATGTCATCACATCAGGGACATCGCACATGGTGATATCATCCTACCCCCCAGAAAACTCCCTCCCATCCCCCGCTGAGGAGAGCCTAGGACCGGCAACCCTAGGAGGGTAGCATATATTGTTTGTTCTTCCCTATTAGCCCCTGTACTACCACGGCTCTTTCTCTTCAGCCTAATTATGGAAGTGAACTTGGTTGGGATAAAAGACTGCCCATCAGACAGGGTAGATAAGTGATAGGTTAAGAGAATGTTTAGTATTTTCCAACAATGCAGCCCTTTTGCTCTAAAAATCAGCCCCCACTTCATATTAATGGGAACAGGCCCAGATTTAAACAAATGGGTCTAATACTGTCATGTGTAGTTTAACCTTTAAATACTCTGGAAATACTGCTTAGTACTTCAGGGGCAAAACTGTTCCAGAGGCACAATTGGCTTTAACTTTCAAAGCATTTCCACAGAGCGGCTATGTGCTACTTTCATAGAGGTTATGCAACCATTCCTTGCAATTGTTTGCAAAAGTGTTTTTGAAAGCAAATCTTATATAAGAAAGGCAGATGCAAAGAGTCAAACAAAGACTGAAAGCAATTTAGATAGTCATTTGTATCACAAGCAAATATTTAGGTATTTTCAGGCCTAACTCATATTGAAACATCTTTTTTTAACAGAGGTATTCATGGATTGCCTAAGAAATAAGGACATGCAGTCAAAACTATTCTTACTTATCTAGTATACAAGTGCAATAAAATATGTTTTTTAAAAAGCCTATGCTTTAAATACACTTGGCAATTCTATTTTTTTTTACAGAAAATAGCTCAGTAAGAATGAGTTCAGTAAGAATTATAGTCACACAATGGTCATGCCTCGCAATACCAAAGCAAAATATTCCATATTGAAAAGGGTGCCAACGTTGTATAATAGAAGATATCACCTAGCATAAATTATCACATGCACTGTAAGGAAACAAAACCAAAAAGATGGTCCTGAAGGGGGATTAGACACATTAATGAAGGATAGACTCATCATTGCCTACAAGCCATAGTGACTAAAGGGAACCTCCACAACCAGAGTAAGGCAACATCAGGGGAAGGACTTGGCTTCTATGTCTTTCTTGTTGGTCCTGGTGCAAAATAGGATGTTGGACTAGACAGACCATTGTTTATTTTTTGTTTATTTTATTTATTTGTTTTATATCCCGCCCTCCCCGTGAGTGGGCTCACAGCCACTTACAAGGTCACAAAGAATATTGTGACAGTAAAACAACACATAAAATCCAACAATTAAATTTTAAATTTTAAAAATTCAAAGTTTCATTAAAAAAACAGAGTAGAGGAGGCGGGATTCACCGCGACAGGAACAGTCGCACCAGGAAGAGCTCCCGGGTGCTGGCCAGATCGCCGGCTCTTTTAGGAGGGTTCGGGGGTTCCCAAATTCAAATGATCTTCCCGTAGAGAAGACTATAATAATTGTTGATATATGCTTATTAGATGTGGTGCCATTGTAAAACTGTTGGAAAATATTTCTAGAGATTCTTTGGTTTTAACACGTTGTTGAAAAAAAATGGATGGCACAGATAGACTTCAAACGGTGCCAGAGGCTTTATTCTCAGATACAATGGAACTTATAAGCATTTAATTATTACAGGTCTCCTTAAAAGACTTGCATAGTTTAAATCAAAACACAATTATGGTAGCTGTAAAAAGGGCAGTCAAAGAATTTTTTTACCCTACAAAAGAGGAAACAGAAATGCTGATGCAACAAACTAAGAAGGAAACAATTCAGATAGCCTCGAAAGAGGAGGAAAAAAGACATGACTGTGTAGAGGATATAGAGGAAATCTACAATCAAGATGACATGATCCATAGAATGGAGTTTGCGCCTATAAAGAGAAACAAAACTTCCACAAATGTGCATCAGAGACTTAGAACCATCAGTGATGAAATTGCCAAAATAAGGAGTCACATGTCACCTCAGAGAGACAAAAGAAACCAACACTTGGGTCCACAAACTATTCTAAAGATTGAGTACAGATGTTTATACTCAGAAGATTTCCACACTTATAAGGGGAAAAGACATAGAATTAAGACTTTAAAACTTAAGAGGAGAAATCAGAAAATCAAGAATAAGAGGAAAGCTACAAAAGGGATGGGAAATTTCTGAGGGAATTTCTGAGACTGATATTGGAGTAAGACCATTACATTAATATCCAGAAGAAAATAAAGAATTATGCCTTTTTATATATCCAAAGAAATAATTTAACAATATGCTTAGACAAAATCTGTATTAGTAGAATAAAAGAAACTGTATACCTATATATTTGCAAATATTATATAATAACAGTAGGTAGAAAAATGATACAGATTTAGTTAACGTATGAGGTACTTTAATAGAGGAAAAGAAAGACTGAAATGTTGTACCTCAATTTTATGTTTGTTTGTTATGAAAATAAAAAATTGTTTTAAAAAACAACAGAGTAAAAGTTGCCTTGGTAGTGACGCTCAGATGAAACCTTCTGGGCAGTGCTGTGAGGTATCAAGCCATTAACCACTAGGCTAGGGCTGTCAGCAGTGGGAAGGCCAAGAATGGGAATTTGGACACCCGCTGCCTCAACTAAAAGCCTGGCAGAACAGCTCCGTTTTGCAGGGCCTGCAGAATTGTAACAGATCCTACATGATCCTGATCTCAGACGGGAGCTTGTTCTGCCAGGCTGGGGCCAGGGCTTGCCGGACATCCTTCGGGCCAGGGACAACCAGAAGATGTTGGGCAATTAAGCGCAAGACTCTGTAGGGCACATAGGGGGAGAGACAGTCCCTGCTCCAGCATGACTGTTCTTACTCTCTAGAGCCAGAGAGCAAAAGGTACCCACCATGCGCTCCATATCCACCCAGCAAAAATGCGAAAGCAAAAATAAATGGCTTAAGCCAAAGAGCAAATATTCATGCTATTTGCTTACTTATATATGTATACACTGCTTTTGACCACCAGGTCAATTATATATATTGCAAGAAAAGGCAATAATTAAAGACCACCATGACAATCAGTTATCTCAATCCAGTGAAGGAAATTCAGGTCTACCTTCCTATCAGTTAAACCTGAGAGTCTGAGCAAGAACTCTAAGATTTGTCTCCTGTTTTCAAGCCAAAAAATTCCCAAATCAAACACACACCCCTTAGTAAAATTACTATGATAATGACCAGAATTCATAAATTAACCCCCACCAAAATAGTTTCAATTATTCCTCCCCTTTCCTGATTCCAGAAGTGTATGTTTATGCTATTCCCTCCGAAGTGTATGTCTATACTATTGCCTGTTTACACATCCATAATACGTTATCTGAAAGGTTCGTTCTATTAAATGTAACCTTCTCAGACACTTTCAGTGCAATCCTAAGAAGAATTACGTTCTTCTAAGACCACTGAAGTCTTAGTAGGCTTAGTAGGATTAGCTTTGTGTAGGACTGAAGTAAAAGACTGCTCTGTCTGCCAGAGGCTTTCTGAGCTCTTTCCCAGCTTTGCCATATGAGCTGTTTTAGCCTGGAGATGCCAGAGCTGAACCTGGACCATTTTGCATGCAAAGCTCTGAGTAACAGCTGTCTTGGTGTAAGTATATTTTGGGCAGAAATCATACATGCACAGGTATCATAACAATTGAGCAATAAGGGAAAACTTTTTATTGGACATTTTTACCTTCCGAAGATCTGTTTGCAATTGTCGGAGGATCACTTCCAGCTGGTTTACCTTTCCAGTCAATGTGGTAGGGTTATCTTCCCTGAAAAATTAAATGGCACTTAACTTGGGCCTATTGTAAAGTATCCTACTTGCATCCAAATAAATCAGTTCAACACAAAATGCAAGTAGAGACAGAATGACAGATATAATCCCTGCAAAAAAACAAATACATGTGAGATCTGCCTCATACATTTTGTTATCTCTGCCCCAGCCCCATAGGCAGGAATTTTCTCTGGGGTGTGTTTGTTGGGGGGGCACTAGTTAAACTAAATGTGTGCCTTCCAAAGAGGAGGTCCTTCAGGATTTTTCAGGTTGACACTGGCCCACAGCTGCCAGGGAAGAAGTGGTGGTGCAGAGCAGCCTGAGAGCTGCTGGTTGGCTGGCGGGAAATTTTGCTTGGGGCTGCTTATTACCAGACTCCTGAGTGGTTGGGACACCACTGAGGGGATGCAGCATTCAGTTCCCACCTACTCCCCTTTATCAATGGCATGGGAAGTTTCCAGCTTTTACCTTCAAGCTGAAGAGCTGCGTCTTTAGCACGTGACTGACTGTGCAGGATATCAGCTCCTTTTCTTTTACAGCCACTGCTGCTTAGGAACAGAGAGGAGAAGGAAGAAGCACCTGGCAGGTTAGCAGTGCCTTTGCTCTACAGCCTGGGCAGTTTCTCCACTGCACTTGGCCACCCCCATGCTGAGTGACAGCCTCAAGGATGGCTCAGTCAGTGGAGGGGGTGCTGCCTTGGTGCACTTTCCATTCGTGGGGAAGGTGTGGCCAACCAAGAAAGGCTGCGGCCATAAACTATGAGGCCTTGCGTGCTTTCTCTTCCCCACTCTGGAACTGGGGAAAGCAGGAGCCCAAGACTCCCACTGGCTATGGGCATGGATAGAGAGCACTGCAGATTCAATAGGGGGCACTGCCCTCAGCCCCCCACCACTGGCTACGGGCCTACTCTGTCCACACCTTCAGAAGTTAGACAGTTGGCAACAAGAGGCCTTTCCCCCCCCACTAGTGGCACCTCACTTATGGAACACCCTTCCTCTTGAGGCTCACCTAGCACCTATGTTGCTTCCTTTTAGGCTAGGCCAAAATGTTTCTGTTCACCCATGGTTTATTTATTTATTTTATTTATTATTTAAATTTATACCCCGCCCTCTCCCGTAGGGCTCAGGTATTTAATTAAGGTATTGACCTTTTAGCACTATTTTAGACTGGCCTATTTTTAATGGTTTATGTTATTATGCTGGACTGAAGTATACTGCTAGATTTTAATTAACTAAATGGTTTTTATTATTTTTATTTTGTAAGCCACCTCAGGCAGGTTTCTAGAGAGGTGGAATAAAATTTTCTAAACAAACAAAGTGTAGAAGACATGTAGAATTCCATGCAAGTGATGCCTGAAGTATAACTAGGGTTGCCAGCAGGTGGCAACTGGCTAGGAGGCAGGGACATGGGGCGGTTCTGTTGGCACGATGTGTTATTTACTGTGATGGACCCCTTCCACTTCCCTCCCTCAGAAACTAGATTTTCCCTCTGTTTCTCTGGCTCTTCACTGACTGATCAGTCCTGATAACATGTTTCTTCTCCCCTGAAGAAACTTTGGTTGTCCCACCCATCAGTAAGATATATTTTGACTATTTGCTCAGCTCAGGACTCTGAGGGAAGGGATAGGATCGCTTTTTAACTTAAATACTTGAAAATGGCACTTGAGGTGCTTTTAAAATTCAAAAATAACAAAAGGTTTTATTTAACATCAAAGGGGAAGGTCAGGTGAAATCAGGGGTTGAAATTACTGAGGTAAAACTAGTATAAGCACAGACTTTTAATCTTATAAATCAGGCTAGTGAGAGGTTCTTAATTCATTCACAGTTACCTAGATCTTTATATTGAGAGGCTTTTGATCTAGTGTTTTCCCAAACACTCTAGTTCACTTTATTTGAGTAATTGTTGACTCTTTTGGTGCCTAGATAGCTGGTACCCTCTTCTCAGTATCCAAACCCCATCTTTTGGAACACCAGTACTCTTCTTGAATTGTTCACTGTCTTTTAAGGTCTCTACAGGCAGTTTTTAATCACATCAGACCAGGGATCTCTGCACTCATCAGAGATAACTCTTCCCTGTTTGACTGGGTATTTATTTATTTATTTAGGGTAGGGAATTTTCTTCTCTCCCTAGAAGATCTATCACCTTTTCTTTGTCCTGAATGGTAGTCTTCTCTACTACTCAAACTTCCTTGTCAAACTCTCCACCAGTTCTCTGTCTGTGTTCAAACTGCTTTCAGCTACTGCTGAATTCAGACTGCCTTCAGTTGAGGTTGCAATCTGACTCTGTCAGCATTAAACCCTTTTCCTGTCAGGGCTATTCATAGATGGTCTCAGTATATGTTTCTTCTCAGTTAAGGCAGGAATCTGACTGACTCTCCTTCGCATCCAGCTCTCTATAGTCTTTTTTTGCTCAGCTGATGCTAACCAATCAGATCTCTTGGAATAGCCTGTCACTCAAGGCTGTCTGGCTCTGTAAAGAATTAACCCTTCACAGTCCTTGCATTGTTAGTACAACACTTCAGAGTCTCTTAAAAAGTGCAGTCCATCACAGTCATATCATGTGATGATCACATATCATGCCTTTCTAGGAATTGCATGTAACTCTATGGTAAAATCACAGAGTTCCCAGCAATTTAATTATGCTTTTAGTTCTGTAAACGTCTGCAAGAACTATGTGCTACAGGTTAAAACTTTAAACAAGTAAATAAAAAATAAATGCCTAAAGCATTTAGGCACAGGTTCCTTATGGAACTCCTACTTTGAAGGGATCAAGAAAAAACTGCTCAGTATTTTCAAGGCACAAGAACACATAGATCACATTCTGACTCACCTAGCTCAGTCCTCTCTATTCTGACTGACAGTGGTTCTCCCAGGCAAGGAAGGGGCTTTACAATTTTCTGAGATCCTTTGACTGCAAGTGCCATGGATTTAACTGAGGAGTCTTCTACATGCCAAAGTGTGTACTTTTATCATTGAGAAATGACAAGAAAATTCCCCAACTACAAACCTACCTAAGATCTTAGAAGACAAACTTCCAAACACTGCCAGTTTCCAATTTGCCCTATCTGGGCAAATTAATAGAGAGGGCGGTGGCGATACAGTTGCAGAGCTATCTGGATGACACTTCCGTATTAGATCCCTACTAGTCCGGCTTTCGCCCGGGACACAGGACGAAGACAGCACTGGTCACCCTTACTGACGACCTTTGGAGACATCTGGACCGGGGCGGTGTGGCAGTGCTGGTGTTGTTAGATCTGTTGGCTGCATTTGACACGGTCGACCACCAGTTACTGACCCACCGCCTCGCTGACGCGGGGATACAGGGACTTGCCTTGCAGTGGCTCATGTCCTTTCTCCAAGGTTGGGGACAAAGAGTGGTGCTTGGGGAGCAGCAGTCCCAGAGGCACCCGCTTGAGTGTGGTGTGCCACAAGGGGCAGTGCTGTCCCTGATGTTATTTAACATCTATATGCGCCCTCTTGCCCAGATTGCCCGGAGGTATGGGCTGGGTTGTCACCAGTACACTGATGACACCCAGCTCTATCTGATGTTGGGTGGCCAGTTGGACTCCAGACCAGAAGATCTGGACCAGGCCCTGCATGCCGTGGCTGGTTGGCTCAGGTTGAGCCAGCTGAAGCTAAATCCAGCGAAGGTGGAGGTCCTGTGCCTGAGTTGGAGCGGTCTGGGGTCGGGGCTCCCACTTCCGACCTTCAACGGGGCGCCACTGGTGCCTGCGTCGGTGGCTAGGAGTTTGGGAGTGCTCCTGGATCCCTCCTTAACAATGGAGGCCCAGGTAGCGGCCACTGCCAAGTCGGCGTTTTACCATCTTTGGCTGGTACGGCAGTTGGCCCCCTTCCTTGACCAGGATGACCTGGCTACAGTGATCCATGCGACGGTCACCTCGAGGCTAGACTACTGTAATGCTCTCTACATGGGGCTGCCCTTGTCGCAAATCTGGAGGCTGCAGCTAGTGCAGAATGCCGCGGCCAGGCTGTTGATGTGTCTCCCTAGACAGGAGCACATCCGACCTGTGATGAAGGCACTGCACTGGCTGCCAACAGCATACCGAATTCACTTCAAGGTGCTGGTGCTCACCTTTAAAGCCCTATATGGCCAGGGTCCGACATACCTGAGGGACCGCCTTTCCCCATATATACTCCAGAGAGCACTATGGTCGGGGTCACAACATCGACTAGTTATTCCAGGCCCCAGGGATGCCAGGCTTGCTGTGACCAGGGCTAGGGCCTTTTCAGTGGTGGCTCCTCACTGGTGGAATGAGTTCCCAGAGGAGATCATGGCCCTGTGGGATCTTGTGCAGTTCCGCAGGGCCTGTAAGATGGAGCTCTTCCACCAGGCTTTTAATTAGGAGCTGCCACCACTACCATCAATGCCCACAATTAACATCTGTGGTGTAAGACCAGCCTAACTGACATCGTATTTACCATCTTGTGGAGTCCAAAGACTGAGATCCTTAGGTGCACCTTTACATGGCACGCCATTGTGATTTAATACTGTGAGCACTTTAAATTTTAAATTGTTTAATTATTTAACTGTTTTAACTGTTTAATTGTTCAATTGTGTTTTAACTGTTTATGATTTTGGCGTACTATGCCAAACATTGTTAGCCGCCCTGAGCCTGCTTGCGGGGAGGGCGGGATATAAATGTAATAATAAATAAATAAAATAAAAAAATAAATATGTTGCAGAAACAGTCCTCCCATCAATGACATTCTTCTGCTTACAGAAAGTCTCTCTCAATTAATATGGAAAGTACCCCTCTGCTCATTTGTATGAGGAAATGGGTTGATACTATCTGTCATTATTTGCCCCTCCTTGGGCACAGTTTTCCCTTGAATAATGGTGTGTGTGCACACATATTCTCTCCTAACCAATACTTTGACTGGTCATTCTTGTTCGTCTCATTTGGCCTGTTCGCTGTCCACGCACATTTTGGCATCTATTTTAGACTTTTTCCTATTCTATGACCTATTAATGAGCTTCTTGAGTCCTAACCACTTTCTGACCCTCACTGGTTATGATTTACTTACATCTGACTTTCTTTCACAGCTCTGTCAAACTCCTCAGCTTCTATTTTCCCCATTTTCAACAGTATTCTGCTGATGAGTGGTTTTGAAGGTTGTCAGAAGACACCAATGTTAATGCAATGGAAATGTTTACACAGTTATCTCACAGGCATGATTTCCCTTCTAATGTCTTATAGGACAGCCATTCTTGCGCTTTGGAAACTCAGAGACTCTCATTTTGATTTCATTTTTTGTTGGGAATCCCCTCCCCCAAGGCTTCACCTCTTCCCACACGAATGCCTACCAAGCACTAGACAAAGCAAGAAACTTCCTTATAATAACTTATAAATGGCTGAGCAGGGGTGGGAACAGAAATACTTTTAGAAATGCTCAGAGAAATAAGACTTGCATCACACAAAGCTTGAGCTTCTGGTATTCAGCTGAAAGCTGTCATTATTACTGTCTATAGATGCAGAGTGGTATTTTCATCTTTGGTGAAATCCTATGCATGGAAAATAAGAGTGGAAAACTGTTCAATTTTTTACCAGAGGAAATTATGATTGTATTAGGTCTGTACATCCTTGATGCCAGTCAGCCCATCAGAGTTCCTAGGTCTGAGCTACTGGATCCTAGCAATCCAATTTCTGGCCCAGTGCTCTGAAGTGATTTGGAAAGTAGGTGATGGTGGGTAGTGGTGGGTCTAAAAGCTCCTCCCCTTTGACAGAAGGGGAAGTCAATTCTATCCTTTCTCCAAGGCTAAGAGTGCCTGCTCTTGTTCCTAGAAACTGTTTTTCACATTAGCTTGACATGCATGAGAGAGGCTTTCCCTCCATGTCTTTACAAAGAACTCACGGATCCCAGATTGAAAATCTCTGTCATATAATATTTATCTCTAAATTCTCAGGGAAAATCTTCTCAGGATCATAACAGGTATTTGAAAATATATTTAGAGAGCAACTCCATTACTTTCCTCCTAAAATGCACACTAGACTGTCAGAACTATTTATAAAGTTTAAGACCAAGAAAGTTTTATTCAAGGTGTGAGCTTTTGTGAGCATTCATCTGCACGCATGCTTTCTCAGACACACTGAAATGGAAGTGATCAGTCCATAATTATAGGCAGGGGTCGTTTCGTAGAAAAAGAGCTAGGGGAACTCATTAGCATATGCCACCCCCCCTGACATCACCGGAAGTGTGTCATAAGGCCACACCCCCTGACATCACCGAAGTGTGTCATAAGGCCACACACCCCGCCCCCAACGGTCCCGGCCGCCGCCGCTGGCCTTGCAGCTCCACTGCCGAGCCCCATGAGGGATGGCAGTGGACCTGCAAGGCCGGCGGGAGTGCAAGGAAGCCCCGCGAAGGCCCTCCCTGGCCCCAGGCAGGCAGGGGTGGGGAGAGGCAGGGAGGAAGCAACTTACCCTCCCTCTTCTCCTGCCTCCTCCTGGCTGAATGAGGGCCGGAAGCGGGGCAGCTGGAAGCAGGGGGCGGGGCTTCGTCATGTGCCTCGCCCCCCGTACCTCACCCGGGGGAACTGCGATCCCCCGCGATCCCCCCAAAATGACCTCTGCTTATAGGTAAAGGGTCAGCTGCAAATTAGCTCATACCTTGAGTAAAACTTTGTTGTTCTTAAAGGTGCCACTGGACTCTAACTTTGTTCTACTGCTTCAGACCAACATGACTACCCACCTAGAACTATTTATGTTCTTGACAAATTTCACAAAATTATTTCCGAGGTATCAACATTTTCTGGATAGAACTTTCAACACTTGTCAAAATAGGCATATTTAATAATGAGCAGAAGCAGTAGGATATACCTTATCTGTTTCCTATTGAATCAGCTTTTTATTTCTATTAAGATGCATTCTTGGGATATGTAATAATCAGAACTAGAGAGCTGTACAACTTCCATTTACCTTGAATATATGCAATTTCAAAAAAGGACAGAGTGAAAGAAATTTTGGCATGAGCACATGTTGAAACATATTGATCTTTACTTCAGTGCACTGGTATGCAAAAAGGGGTATTTTAACATTTAAATACATTAAATCAAAGAAACAGGATTAGATCCTTTCTTATATGACAAAACTATTGATAAAAATCCTTGTGCATATACCTGAATCTTACAACATACTTCTATCCCCTTTATGCTGGGATTTATAAAACATATTTTCTTTGAGAAAACATGTATTTGTAAGAATGGTTGTGCACTTTGTAATAATCTATTTTTGCCTAATACATATTTCTCTGTATTAAGGAGATCTTTTTCCAGTAATCTCTATATTTCTTTACTCCCAAACATGCACAATCTGTTATCTGATTTCTTCTTCAATTTATCAGAATATTTATTCCAAGAAGCAAAGGAAAATATGATAATCTAGTATGCAAAATTAGTTTATCTGATCTCTGGCCACCTTAGCATAGTTCTAATACTACAGTTAAAAATCCATCTCTACTGCCAGATTGCCCCATGACTCAGATTTGGCATGTGAATTAAAAAATTGGGTACACAGCGCATATGTCAATGTGTGAATTGTCACAGACCTGTGAAACTAGGCCACCAATTATAAAAATTGCAAAAATGCCTGTCCATGGGGAGATTCAGGTGATTTTAATCATGCTAATGAACTTCTTCAACGTGCAAGATTTCACTGGTATGTTCTAAATTTCCTGAACCATGTGCCTTAAGAGAGTTAATGTGGTGTAATGGTCAAACTATCACTCAAGGACTGGAGAGGCCTTGGTTCAAACCTCTACTCAGTTTGAAGCTCATTGGGTGATTCTGGGCTAGTCATTCTTTTCATATGGGAGAATCATAGGTGGCACTCCAAATTCCTTAAAGACATCCATATAGTTGTAATTTTTGTGATAACTAAGACTTCAATAATATCCAAAGGAGACCTTGGTCTTTTTTAAAAAATGGCCAATACTGAAAAGAGTACTGGAGTTGCTTATAGGCCAGCATATAGCAATTTAAATGGCTATATGTATCTGATTTTATATTAAGTTTAAAATATGGAATCTTAGGCAATCCCTATTATTTTCATGTGGCAACCAGAGAAATTCAGTTGTTATTGACAAGTCAGAAAGGAAGGCGCACAGAGCAGTGATCTAATGAGCTAAATGAACACTGAATTCAAGTTCCTTCTGGATTTTTATTCTGAGGATATTGGAACCCAACAATCTCATTGTTTGCCTTGTCCCCACTAAATATTTAACTTTTAGGGATGAAATATGTCAAATGACATAAGCCGTAGAACAGAAGAGATTGGAAGCTTGTCCAGTTCAACCCTGTGTATTAAGGGAGAGGTATTTTTGTCCCCAAAATATTGTTGTCAGCATAAACAATATGCTTTAAATAAGTATCTCTTGTAATAAAGCAATAAGAAACTTATTTACATGTGTACATAAACTCTACAGTCACTACACTGAGGTACTTAAATGTAGCCCAAGGGTTATATTCTCTCTGCAGGATTTTAGACATTTTTCCAATGCCATATAATAAACCACTTTTGACTCTTTCTTATGTTGCAGGAGTTGTTTGCCTAAAATATGAGTTTTGAGGAAGGATTTAAAGAAAGTGAGAGAGGTGGCATCACACAAGTGTTCCAAGTATCAGTGATGTAAGGGAGAAAGGGCAGAGTTGTTTGCTGGAGTAGGAAACCCTCAGATCGATGAGGATCGGAGAGCTGAAGAGGCGAAGGTGATGGGTAGAGATGTATCAGAATATGGTGACCTATTAATCCTGTACATTTTGATTACTTGGGGGCGGAGTCCCATCTGACTTACATACCCAGTAGTATCAATGAAATTTTTTCCATGTGTTGGACTTGTACTCAGAGGTAAGTCTTGATTATTCTCCAAACCCTGCACATGCTGCATGTCATTCATGGTGCAAAAAGATGCCACCCTTTGATCTGGAAAAGCAAATAAATATATGCTAAAATAAAATAGCTGTGTACAGATGATTCCAGTATATAAAAACTGTTCAAGAACTCTAAGACATGATCTTTTTATCTGGATCAGTCACAGACAAGGAAACAAGCGTCTGCATCACAGTTTGTTTGTTTTTAAAAAACACCACCATATGGACTTCCAACATATATCTGAAAGCAATCTACTATAGCCTCAGCTCTGCATATATCAAGAAGATTTGGTTTGGCTGAAATTTACAGAAAATTGGAGACCACGACCAATTTCACATTGTAATCAATAAAAATGCAAGCACTTTCCATGTAGGTATCCCCCCCCTCAATTCCATAAAACACTATGGAATCTAGTACAGCAGAACATATTTACTGTGCTGCTGTACTTGAACATACTGCTTAAGTTATTGATTGCTTGCAGACTTGAAGGCCGATATGCTAGTACTACATTATGACCATTACCTTTAGGCATGTAAAGAAGTTAGGATCTTCAAGTATCAACTTATTTACCTAGGATTCACATAATACATGCTTGACTCACTTGTTAGCTACTTGGTTTCCCTAAAGGACATGCAGTGTAGCAGACAAAATATACCCAGTGCTAAAGCATGTCACACATACTGGTACAGAATATGAATAAATGATATTTGAGCCTTTTCCATGCAAAAGATTTATTCCATAATAATAGAGATCATTCATTTATGTATAGATTTCCCTAGGCAGTCCACAGGCTTCTACTGGTCCTGGCCATGACATGCCTAGTCCTTTCACCTTGCAAAGGTCCAAAGCTTGCATATAATCATGCAAACGTGCAAACATATAACAGCATAATGGAAGGTTTTAAAAGAATTAATATCTAACAGTCATCTCCAGACCATCACCTAGAAACGAAGTGTGATGACAGACTGGCTCAAGTTCTTCGTCAGAGTCAAAATCTGAAATAAGATTTAGAATGTTCCTATGAACAACAGAGTTCACCGAACTAATTTTGGAATAGCATAGCTGCTATGTGTGTGTGAGAGAGAAATTCTGGAATATTACTTAGCACCAGTGTTTATTGTGTCATCCTTCTCAAAGCAGTATTGTTCATTGTCACTATATCATGATACCTTTTACAATCAGTGTAAGGAAGAGAAAACATGACTATCAGTTCAAATGATTATAAAAGGAAATGCAGAGAAAGACTGGCCCACCATTTTAAGATGTAATATTTCTATTGGTATACATTTCTCTTTGTTGGATTTCCATACAGTTACATAAAGGACAGTAAACAATGCTAACTATATCCCTATTAGCAGCTTATGATCTCTCTCTAGTTTTAAATCACAAGTTCATATGGGCTACTAAGACAAGAAAATTTCACACTTCATTGGCATCAAGGGGCGGAGGAAGCTCATTAAGACAGCTTCCGGGAAACTCAAAAATGAATTTAATTCTCTCTGGAAAGTAACATATTCATAGCAGAGAAAGGGTTCTACAAGCATCTGCCTTAAAGAAGAATGGAGTAAAAATGCAGATTTGCATATTATATATTTTAATCGTTGCCTGCATTTTTCACTACAATATCATGAGAGAGGATAGAGAAGATGTAGTTATTTATATATATTTTTCCATTTGCCAGATAGGTTATTTTTTCCCATCCCTCTGTTTGTTTATCAATATGTACAGTTACTCATTTTCAGTATATTCAACTGAAGTTGCTTAATTATATGAGTTAGATTTTTATCTTGTAAAAGCCTAAGCATCTGCCTTTGTCTGTGTCATCTCTGTGGCCCTCTTGCACAGGGCACGTTGTGGGGGGACACTCTAGTATTTGAGAAAAAAAAATTTCTCAAACACTAGAGTGTCCCCCCGCAACGTGCCCTGCGCAATGATGTCACCTCCGCATGATGTCATCGTGCTGGGCAGGTTGGCACGGATGGGGCTGCTCGGGGGGGGCTCCCCTGCTGGCCAGCTTGGTGGCAGCAGATTGGAGCCCCAAAAGCAGGGAAAACCCACCCCCATCGAATCCCCAAATTTAGGAACCTGGTCTGTTTCACTGATTGTGAAAGGCAGCAGAAGACTCTGCTCTACAATAAGCAGGCAGCACAAGTCCCGGAAGAAGGAGAGAAACCCCCCCACTGGAACACAGTAAGGACCTGGCAACCGTAACTTGGGGGAGGGAAGGCAAACCATCCCCAAGTGTGTTCAGCATGGTTTCCTGTGAATACTTTCCATTGCCTGTTTAGCACACATGCAGACTAAACTAACAGAAGAGCTCAGGCGAACAAGATATACTTTTATATAAATTGAAAAGCCACCCTCAGGTTACTGAGAAGGTTCAACAACATTAAAAAAGCCCTAAAAATAAAAGTACTTTGTACAGCATCAGTTCTTAGTATAGAACTTTGGGAACATAGGCTGTTGGGTGGAACAATGCACCTACTTAATCTGCATAGTGGGAGGAGTGTATGTCACGAGTTTGCTCACTGAAAAACTCCACAGGTAAAGCATGAGGCCTACTCATTTTTTTGTTAGAGAAGGGAAAGAGGGGAGAGGCTTTTCCGAAGCTCCTGTGTTTGCTCCAAGTAACTGAATTATGGAAATGCCTTAGCTGAAGAAATTTTTGTCTAGTGAGCCCCTCTCTTTATTGAAGTAACTTCTTGTGGAGAAGGTTAGTCCACAGACCATCTTTTTTTGCAGGGGGAAAATAACTTCTTGGTGAGGAGGAAAGCCCTGAGAACTTTGTTTCACATTGGAAGCCTGCTTCTGAGGAACTGCGGCCAAGCCAGCTTCAGCAAGAAAACAGCACTTCTGGGACTACAGGACCCACCTTCTGCTACACAGATTTCCCCAAGGGCAGTACTTTCAAATCCCAGGACACTGGCTGAGAGCTGTGCTCTCAAGAGTAAGGCCCTGATTTCATAGGTCATCACTCATCTTCAGACTCTGGTCCTTTGGTTTGGGAACAGGAAGGAGTTTTGAGGGTGGGGAGTACCATACCCAATGGTGCAAATTGCATTTCCCTCTTTTTCAATAAATACAGTTGTTTGTTTAAACCAAAGAGTTTGAGTGGAAAGGGGGGGGCTTTAAGAATAGGTCCTAGGCCTTAGTTCCAACACCTGGGTTACATTAGGATTGGGTATCAATGATCTTCAATAGTATACAATCTACTAGCCCATCTGAAGTTTCTAAACTGCTCTATCCTTTCAATAAAATATTGACATTATATGACAGATTATCAAAAAACCAAACATGCATCCTTGAAGATAAATAAAGTTGTGTTCTGGAACTGAGCTGTTCTCTCCTCAGTATCTTTTTTATTCATCATAAATGTCCAACTTTCTTAGGCTATAGTCCTAACTACACTGTTACATTAAGATTAGTGGGACTTCCAAGCACACAGTGTGAAACATACAGTAGAGTTTTTAAAATTTCAGTGTGTTAAATTCCATGGATTCAGTTGTGGTATTGTAGTCATAAAAGTTGACAGCTGAGATGTGTCGAAAGGGAGAGTCCTTTACACCAAATTATCTGAGTCTGAATATAATAACTCAGTAGTTCTTAAATGTCATACAATAATCAAATACAATTTCCTACCTCAGATACAATTTCCTGCCTTTTTATTTGGCATGTATAAAATCCATCCATCAGCACATTTCTCCATAACTTAAGTAGCATCAGAGTTTGGGCAGTGCTTCATGCTTTGCTCCCAAGACTAAAACTTAACCTATCTCATTTCATTTTCAAGCTGTAGTAAAAAATGTCCAATATGTTTGTTTACCAAATCAGTTCCCTTAAATTGTTTATTATTAGTGCAGAATAATATAAAACCCTAAACATGTGCGATTTCTGTTGAAAGTTAATTCACTTATTTTAATTGGTTTAATTCATTTGTACCCCGACTTTCTCACCAAAATGGCTTACATTGTTCTCCTGTCTTCCATTTTATCCTCACAACAACCCTATGAAGCAAGTATGAGAGCCTCAAGGCAAGCTTCCATGGCATGAATGGGGATTCAGACTGAGGTCTCCCACATATTAGTCAGCCACTCTTAATCACTATACCACACCGGTTGTCAGTTAAATCAATGATGGGGAGAACTAGAGCCTGTGAACCATGGCATGGATTAAGATCATCTCATTCTTGGATATGGCTCCCATGTACTGCACAGAAGGCTCCTGAAATCTCCTAAAATGAATTTTGAATTCCCATAAGTTTAAAAACAGCTTGGGGTTTGGTGCAAGAGTTATTCAGATACTCTTGGTAATATATGCTATTGTCTCCTAAATTCCCCTCTAGATTCTGGCCTATATTCTTCACGCTTATTAGTTATCTGAACAATACCAGTTAATGGAAAATACGTCAGAAGGCAATACATCTCAAAGGACTGAAAATGAATGTGTCACTCAAAAAGATATTGTGAACATGTATAAAAAGTTATTTTGTCTTCCAACTTTGATTTAAAATTGCACAAGAAAAAAGTTGCAAAACTGAATTATTCAAGGGGGCTTTTCTGTGCAGGTAATAGAGATGCACTGTATAAAATGGTTCTCAGACTTACTTGGATAACTGATTAGGGTCTGTGGTCTATACTGCTGTGTATAGCTGATTCTAAGTAGGATGCTATTATGTAATTTTTGCTGCTTAATGTGTCATGTTAATATTCATGCTATGCTTCAGTTCTTTCTGGTTGATTCCTGACTTCTAAAATCCTAATGCACTGGTTACTTAATGTCCCATTTTGTTGATTGTAGTGACTCGCTAAGTGTAATCTGCCTTGGGTCCCTGTGAGAAATGTGAACTATCAATAACATAAATAAATAAATAAAATAAATACTGAGTAGTTATATATTTTTATGCTTCCTCTGGGATATTAAAAATGACACATTTATCGTATTTATGAAACTATCCTCTAGGGACACAATTTAATGGAGGTACCTGTCAATCTTATTCTGCGCAACTCCTGCCCCTGCTCTTGGTTTTAGCCATTACATTTAATAGTTACTGACAGAAACCTTGTGTTCTACCCCAAAAGTGCCAGTGACTAAATTCGGGACAACTGATTTGATCAATAGGAGAGTTATTGGTAATGAATGAATGTTTATGATACTACTATATCTAATACAACAGTTACACAAATTCTCTCATTACCTTCAAATGCTTGGGCAGCATCTACCAAGTTAGACCAGTCTAGACCTGTGGCTGTGTCTGGAAGGGGCATCAGGCCAGGATCATTGAATCTTGATTTGTCAGATAACGATCCATCTGAGAACCAAAACTCATCTAAGTTTAAGATAAAAATGTGTCTTTAGGAAATATCTTAAATAAGATATAACGTATAAGAATATAATGGCGTTTTAAACTGTAAATATCAAATTTGCAGGAAATATGAGCAATGGACCATCCACATGTTGTTATGCACATCTAGCTGCCAAACTGATTATTCCTCATCTACTCTGCCAACATAAATCACTAATCTGGAGGCATGGGGAGTTCTAATCCTCACCTCCATCACACAAAAAGGGAAGCTGAGAGTGCTAACCATCTCTTTCATGCTCTTGGGCTATAACTACAATTAAGAGAAAGAAAACGGATTGTAGGCACTGTGTGTTCCCTACCCCATCAAGCACCAATCCTCACTGCCCTTTCTAACCCTGATGGCTGTAACAATGGTGAAGAATCACACCTCACTGATTCTAACAGTTGGTTAGTTACATCAAGGCTTGTTCAGAAACAGGGTTTGAAGATCAACTTCTAACTGTGGTTTCAAATCCTGATTATGATGTAAATGCTAGGCTGGTTCCAAACAGGGGTGAGAAAGCTACCCTGGAATGCAAGGACAAAGGGATAGCATTTGCACCCCCTTCCCTGTGTGCCACTCACTGCTGATGCTGCCCCTCCCCCTTCTTCATTGTATTGGCACAGATTCTTGTTGCCAACCCAATTCCCCTATCCACAGGTCAGTGTTTAAAACACTCAGTTGTTAAAGGTCCAGGGATACAGAGCTTTCACAAAGAGTCTATATATGCAGCCACCATACTGTTACCCCCCTTTAGGTCAGAGCAAAGAACATTTTCTTTGCTATGGCTTAAAGGGGAAAGCCCTGGCAGCCTCGTGAATCATGATCAAAAAGAGCATACTGTGACAGGGAGCAGCACTAGTATGAGTAAATGAATGTATGAGTAAATCAATACTAATCAGTATGCTACAGTAAAGACAGTTCTCCACATTCAGTCTTTATAAAAATCTGAAGAATATAACATAACTTTTAGTAGGTTTCCTTGCATCTGAAAATTCACCGAATATCACATTTAACACATAAACTTACGTCTTAGGTTTCCAATACCAGCTGATAAACTTGTTCTAGGAGGTAATGTACTGTGATATGGTGGGGTAGTGCTGAACAAAATGTCATTTGGTAAAGCTTGGTCTAGCATTGAACTTCGCGAACTAGCATATGAAGATCCTCTCCGATTGCTACATATGCTCTCATCAGAAAGAGTGCGATAGAGTATTCTTCTTGGTGATAGGTTGCCATAAAATGAGAACTAAACATTTCAGAAAAGTAAATTAGTTAATAAATTTGAACATATGTCCTATTTTAGTTGCAATAATAGCTCATATACTATGTCCTGATATGAGTTGACTTTTCACTGACATCTATTTACACTGGTAACTAGTAACATCCACTGTTTGAGTCTTGTTGGTCTTAAAGGTGCCACTGGACTCAACCTTTGTTCTCAGACCAACACAGCTACCAACCTGAATCTATCCACTGTATCAATCACTGTAGGTGCACCTGGGCTTGTAAACTTGTATACCTGAAGTGGCTACCACAGGGTACAGGCCAACTTTACGTTCCTTCAGGGGCAGAAAGATAATGGGAGTTAATTGGTGTAATTAAAATCATCCTGAACCATGTGGGAGGCAATTCAGACAAGTACATTCTCTATTTATTTATGTAAAACATTTATATAGCCACCTTTTTGTAGGGGGGGGACAACTGAGAATCAATACAGTCAACAGATTAAAAACCGTATAACACTGAGAAAAGTTAAACCATCAAACTCCATTTAAATTGTTTCAAGCTGCCCACAAAAACCCTGCAACTGACATCCATAAAAGATCGCAGCCCCTAAGAAGCAGACTATAGAAACCATCAAGAGACTCCAAAGGCTGTCTTCAAATGTTCTGTCTTACAGCCCTTATGGAATTACAGAAAAGACTGGGACTTTCTAAATTCTTCTGGAAGGCTATTCCACAGGCACAGAGACAACCCATGAATAGGCGGCAATGGAATGTACCTTAACAGGATTGAGGATAACTAGCAGCTACTACCGTGCTGAGCAAACTTTTTTTGTAGAAAAAGCCCAGCAGGAACTCATTAGCATAATAGGCCACACCCTGACACCACAGCTCATTAGCATATTAGGCCGCAGCCCCCTATTGCCAGAAGTGTGGTCATCCAGCCACACCCACCTTTTGCTTCTTATTCTGTTTACCTTGTTTGTTGTCAAAACCCAGGGCCTTTTTTTGTAGCAGGGACTCCTTTGCAGTAGGCCACACACGCCTACTGTAGCCAATCCTAATGAGTTTCTGCTGTTGGGTGTGGCCTATTATGCTAATGAGCTCCTGCTGGGTGTGGCCAACTCAGGAGCCAGCCGGAACTCCGTTCCTGTGCGTTCCTGCCCCAAAATAGCCCTGGTGCTGAGTAAAGGTGCATAGGCTCACAATGGGAGAGATGATTCTTCAGCCATGTGAGCCTTAAGTTGTGAAGGGCTTTAAAGCATATTGAACTGGACTTGAAAACTAACAGGTAGCCTATGCAAAGGTCACAAGATAGCAGTAATATGATCCCTGCAGCCTGTCCCTGAAAACAGATGGGCTTAGGGTTGCCAAGTCCTTACTGTATGTAGAGCGGGGGAGTCCAGCGCTGCTTCGGGAGTCCATGCGCGTGCGCCGCAATTACGTCACCAGGAAGTGACGCAATCATGTCGGGCACATTGGGGGTGGGGCCACAATCATCCGAGGGAAAACCATAGTTTTTCCTCGGATGATTGTGGCCCCGCCCCCAACGTTGCCGACATGATTGCGTCACTTCCGGGTGACGTGCTGACGCTGGGCATGTCGCGTGCTTTGGGGGTGGGGTTCCCCTCGGGGCCCGATCTGCCGGCGGCGGGTAATGGGCCTCTCAGGCGGGGGTTTCCCCGCCCCCTGGGGGGACTTGGCAGCCCATAATTTCGAAACAGTCTTCAAGGGCAGCCTACATAGACCATATTATAATAATAAAGCCTGGAGATTATAAATGGATAGGTACCCAGATTGTTCCATGTTCTGGTTGCAGCGGTGTTAATAAGACTATGTCTGAAATATGTCATCAAGTGTTAAATCCTTTGTGGGCACAAGTACACACAGGTAAGTGTTGATGGTTCATGGGGTGGTTAAAGAACTAAATAACTTTATATATTTCTAAGAAATTGGCCCAAAGAATCCTTTTCTTTTCCTATATGTGGCTGATTCCAGTCATTTGTGCACAATTCTTAAACTGTTCAAATTTCTCAAATGGTTACTTATTCTCCCCTGCCCCCAGTAAATCTGTCCCAGAATGTCTGGGGACACTCCAAAGTGTGATTCAACATGGCCAGAGAGTCATACTTGGAAAGAAAGATTGGCAACTCCTCTCTCTACAAGTGGAAGTGCTTTTTGCACAGGACTTTTAAAATTTTCGCCAATGTTTGAAAATGTGCAGGATTGTGACATATGCTATAAATCTCAGATGAATTTCAGGAATGTCCAAAAACGGACATACACCAGTAAATGCTCACAATAACATTTACTCAGTTTTGGGACATTTGCTAATAAATGTTAGCATTCCCCAAATAAATTATGTACATTTTCTATATCATAAATGCAAAAAACATGCATGCCTGTGACTGACCATCTCACAGGGACTCCCAAAATTAAAACTGATATACATGCAGTCCAAACAATCTTTATAAAGTGGAAAATCTAGAAACAATATACTTGTATGCTTCTCCCTTAAAACAGTGAGTATAAAGTAAAAATGACAATACATTCTATTCTTGTAAAAACGTTTACATTTTGGCTGAAAGTTGAAATAGTTTGACATCTTAATTAGAGCTTTGAAAGTTTGGGGGGAACCTGGGAAAACTCAGAAAAAAAGATTTTCCCTGAAGACTCTACCCCCCCCCCATTTTTTTCAACAGAAAAAAATTAGAAAGTTTGTTGTTGTTCAGTCGCACAGTCGAGTCCGACTCTTCGCGACCCCATGGACCAGATCACGCCAGACCTTCTGGTCTTCCTCCGTCCTCTGAAGTTTGCTCAACTTCATGTTCATTGCATCGATGACACTGTCTAACCATCTCATCCTTTGCCGTCCCCGTCTTCTTTGACCTTCAGTCTTTCCCAGCATCAGGGTCTTCTCCAGTGAGTGCTCCCTTCTCATTTGGTGGCCAAAGTATTTGAGCTTCAGTTTCATTATCTGGCCTTCCAGGGAACAGTCAGGGTTGATTTCTTTTAGGATTGACTGATTTGATCTTCTTGCAGTCCAAGGGACTCTCAAGAGTCTTCTCCAGCAAAATAGTTTAAAAAAAAATCTATTCCTCAGCGCTTGGCCTTCCTTATAGTCCAACTCTCGCAGCCATACATGACTACTGGGAATACCATTGCTTTAGAAAGTTTAGGGAGCTCTAAAAAGAAAACTATGAAATATTTTCCATTTTGGTATAAATAAAATAATTGTTAAGAGAAGTTGTTACTGGCTCTAAATGTGTAGTATGAAGACAATCTACACATTTGTTGATAGTATTTCCTATGTGTAATATAGACATATACAACATGTTTTGCTGATTGTTTAGATGTGACTAGTTTTGTACACAATTAACATGCTATACTGTGTATGATAATATACTACTGAAGATTTCAGTGTTATAAAGTTTATCTCAGTATCCAAATATGGTGCTTGTCCTGGTATGACTGTATGAGACTCTTTGTCCAATAATAATACAATTCATTTTATATACTACAAAATTTGCATTTTTCTATTTTCATATTTTAGTTTTTCCAGCCTCTAAATGGTAAAAATGAAGGTACATGTGCTAAGATAGCACAGGATACTGCAGTTTGCAGCTTTCTCTCCAGTATTGGATATATTTGCAATTTACTTATAGAAAACCAAGACATTTATACTCTTAAATTCCATATCAATTAGTACAATTATCTATCCTAATTAAGTTACAAATGATGCATTTTATATTGTTAAAGAAGAAAAATAAGTTCAGGGTTGATAGAAAAGTTAGTATATTTTTCAATTTTTTTAAAAAGAAAAAAATCTTAAATGATGTCTTTATAATTTCCATTAATTTTACATCTATAATCTCAATTACTAAAAAGGGGGATATTTTAACACCTGATAATGCAAACTTGCAGTGTGGTTTATGTGGTAACAAAGGCTAGTACTTAAACACAGAGTAAGCAATGTTCCATTCACCTGCCTATTTTCTCCCCATGGGGAAATTGTTCAGAGTGGGAAGGGGGAAGAGAGATTGGTAAAAGCTGTAAGGAAAAAAGGCTGAACCAGCAGTCTTAATCCAGGCTGAGCCTCCTATGACTGCTCTTAGTATTAAAAAAAAGACCTGCAGATATCCCACAGCCACATCTAGTTTACCAATTAAGAGTAGACCTTTTAAGAAGAGGTATACTAAAGCTATGCAATATAACCTATAGTGTGCTAGGATTTATAGCCATGTTTTAAAGGATACTTATTATCTAAATTACTACTATCAGTATACATTGTTTCCTAAATTCTGAACAGTGATATCAATTGATTGTTTGACATAATTGCAGTGGGGGGGAAAGTACCTAACCTTTCGTCTGCCCTCCTCCACAGAGACGGTCTCTGGCAACATCAGCTTCAGAAACTCTTCTTTGGACAAGACATGCTGGCTTTCAGGAGCTGTATTCCTTACTGAGGCTTGAAGTTGACTTGAAGACAGCCTCACAACATCATTATATAATCTGAAGAAACAATTGGTTGTTTATTATTTATTTATTTCATTAGGCTTTTATACCACCCTCCCCACATGCAGGCTCAGGGCAGTTTACCATTAGCTTAACATTTTCATGGATATTCTTTTTACAGTGCTCTGCTAGTTGCATTTTTCTTAATCTCTAAACAATTTAAAAATTAATCTCAGTTTTGGGATGACACTCATTGAAGAAATTAGGGTTGCCAGCCTCCAGGTGGGGCCTGGAGATCCCCTGCTTTCACAACTGATCTCCAGCTGATAGAGATCAGCTCCCCTGGAGAAAATGGCTGCTTTGAAGGGTGGACTCTATGGCATTGTGCCATGCTGAGGCCCCTCCCCTCCCCCAAACCCCACCCTCTCCTGGATCCACCCCCAAAGTCTCCTGGTATTTTCCCAACCCAGACCTGGCAACCCTAGAAGAAATTGAGCTCCTGATGACTCTGAGTAGAAAACGTGCCACATAATTATTTTTCTAATCAAAATGGGCATCATCATCTTATCCTCAAAGACTACTAGTACACTCCCCTATTACCCTGCTCCTTACTTGGACTGGCATTAAGGATTGCCAAATCTGGGTATAGATTCTACCATCCAAAGCAGCAATTTCCTCCAGACGAACTGATATCTGTTATCAGGAGATGAGCTGTAATTCCAGGAGGGTTCCAGGTCCCATCCGGAGGTTGGTAACCCTAACTGGCATTTTCATTCAATCACAGATCCAAATATTTAACATCTCTTAAAGAAACTGATATAGTGGCATAAATCCCACCTTCTTCCATACAGTCTTTTTCCAGCCTAAGAAACCTTCCTTTAACGTAAGTGACTCTTCGTAGCTCTTTGTTGGAAAAAGTGCCACAAGGCTCCGTAAGGTGGAGGAAAGTTTCAAATTTTAGCTAGTTGAGTGGTAGATCCACTCCACTGAATACAGATTGTTGATAATAGACTGATAGTTGCATAAGAATTACCAGTGATAGTTCCCTTGTAATCTCTGTTCTATTTCATAAGCATATATTATTGTAAAAAATTAAAAATTGTTCAGAACAACAGGGCGCCTTTTTACATAACCACATAAATTGTGTACAACAAAGGAAAAGCAAACTAAACTCTTTTTATTTTGCAAATTTTACAAATGCAATGGTTGTGAACCTCCAGGTGGGGCCTGGAGATCTCCTGAAGTAGAGGTGTTCTTCAGATTAGTTCCCCTGGAGAAAATGGCAGCTTCAGAGGGTGGATTCTATGGCATTATACCCTCCCTAAACCCCACCCTCCCCAGATTCCATCTCCAAATCTTCAAGAATTTCTTGCCTTGGAGCTGGCAATCTTACAAATACATCCTGAAAACTGGAAATTACTAATTATTAGTGTATCCAGGGGTCATTTCGTAGAAAAAGAGGTGCAGGAGCTCATTAGCATAACTCATTAGCGTACCTTATTTGCATATGCCACACACCCTGACATCACCGGAAGTGTGTCAGAAGGCAACACCCACCGCTCAGGTTCCACTGGACTGTTTTGGATTGCTAGCTATTGGGGGGGGGGGAACGTGCAGATCTGCCCTCACAGAGGAGGGAGAGCTTGTACCTGAATAAAACTTGGTCTTAGGTGCTACTGGACTGTTTATGACTGTGGGGCTGGGGGGGCTCTGCAACTTACCTGGCTGCTTCTTGCTCTGACTGAAGGCTGCTGGGAGCAGGGGGTGGGGCTTGTTACATGTGCTCGTCCCTTGGGCTCTTTACTGCCGGAGTTTCGCTCCTGTGCGCTCCTGCAGGAAATGACCCCTGCATACACCTAAGACTAATAACTGCTAAAGGCAGCATAATTCACTATCATATCCTGATCAGAGAGGAAAATGGGTTTTGTGATACCACAATGTAATTTTTCATGAATTACATCTATGCTGCTAGTGAGTGACCTCTCTAACTGCTTTGATGCAGAACAAACAGGAGGCAGGAGACTCATGGGCAGCTGACCTGCCTGACGAATGACTACATCTTCCAAGCCCTTTGGAGCTATTACTGAGTTTTCATTTTCTTTCTTTCTTTAGACTGCTCCCTTTCTAATTTCAAAAAATATTATCCTAAACAAAACTTACTCTTGACATTCAGAAGATTCAGATTCCTCAGGTGTAGGGCTGCCTTCTGATTTTTTCCAGCCAATGACATATTTGCTTATTGCTCCTTGTCTAGGGTAGCATTTTGCTATTGAGCCAGAGATCTGTTGACTACTATTTTGAGACACTATGTATACTTTGGAGGTATCTAAAGATCCACTGTTTTTGAGACCATGTGCTGAAGGACTTCCTGAATGATGTGACCCACTAGAAGTAGAAAAAAATACAAACACAAACCAATACCAAAAAAATCTTGCAGCACCTTAAAAACTACTAAAATGACAGTGACATAAGGAAGAGCTAGAGCTCATCAGATGCATCAAGTACTACATTCAGTCACCAGATTATATACACAAATATAGAGAGAAAATGGGTGGGGGAGGGTGGAGATATAAAGAAAGGCCAGAAGGTGCACTATACACATTCCACTGCAGAGATCAGATGATAACACCATTCAAAGGGACAGATGAGTTAATCAGAGTGGGTGTTAACCACTCCCAGTTGATGAATTACAAAAGTAGGATAAATATAAATAGTGTATATGACTTTGAAAGGAAGGACAATTAGGCTGCAAAGGAGCATATCCATACTCCTGTTCCTGTGCCACTCGCTGCTGCCACCCCCACCCCCCCAAGCCTTGCTCATCCCTGTTTCCACTAATCATGCCTGCACAAGCACAGGTATTGACAGCACTCAGACTGGGACCCCACTCCATCACTGAAACTAGGATTGCCAGGTCCTCCCTGGCCACTAGCAAGGGGGTTTTTTTTGCCAGCTCTAGGTTGGGAAACTCCTGGAGATTTGGAGGTGGAGCCTGGGGATGACAGGGACCTCAGTGGGGTACAGTGCCATAGAGTCCATACTCCAAAGCATCCTCTTTCTCCAAGGAAACTGATATCTGTCATCTGGAGATGAGATGTAATTCCAGGGGATCCCCAGGTCCCACCTGAAGTCTGACATCTCTATCTGAAACTCCCACTCCCCCCATTTCTCTTCCAAGCCATGCTTTAAGAAGAAGAAGATATTGGATTTATACCCCGCCCTTCACTTGGAGTCTCAGAGCGGCTTACAAACTCTTTTCCCTTCCCCTCCCCACAACAGACATCCTGTGAGGTGGGTGGGGCTGAGAGAACTCTGACACAAACTGCTCTTTCAGGAACAGCTGTGCCAGAGCTTGGGACTGACCCAAGGTCACATCAGCAGGTGCAAGTGGAGGAGTGGGGAATCAAACCCGGTTCTCCCAGATTAGAGTCCGCACACTTAACCACTACACCAAACTGGCTCTCATGGAATACTCATGGAAGGACATGGGAAAAAGTCCTTTAAAGGGGACTACAATACCCCATATCATTTTAAAAGTTGAGCTTAGCTCCACCCCCCTTCCCATGATGGGTATAAGTTAACAATTGGACCGACATGCCATTAGCCGCCAACCCGCAAGTCCCCCTTTAAATTGGAGAGAAAAAACAGGTTGCTATTCTCCAGATAAAAGTCATAAATCATACTTGGAATGAACCCAGAATTATGCTGGGGCTTCCTGTGTTCCATGCAGGGAAAAATCCCCTATGGAAACAGCCTTCCTTATTGTAGAGAGCTACCCGTTTCTAGTCGCTTTTGAGTCCAACAGCAGATGTTCTCACCTCTCTGGAATTTTTAAATAGTCTCCCCCCCCCCATGATTTATTTTGAAGAGGTTTATTTCCTACTTTAGTGCCAAATTCTACAGCAATGCAATTTTAGTTACAACAAAAGCAAATCCACATATTAACAACTATATGATCACCCATATTGAAGAAAATCACCTACCTGGAATGTGAAGATATTTCACTGAGGTCTCCCATACTGCCATCACCCGTATGACTGCTAGAAATTGCAGAAGCATAGCTGTGAACAGTATACACTTTTGTTTGCTCATCATCTGGTCCAGCAGTTTCAGAAGATTCAGTCCACTGATCAGTACGACCATGTATCCCGGACCGGCTTCCAGACAGGTGCAAAGGAGTCAAAATTGGGGCGGGCATACAGGGAGCAGTATCAATTCCACTGTCAGTAGAAGCTCCTTTGCTATAAATTAATCCAAGCAAGTCAGTATCCATTAGGTCTCCAGAGCCAAAATGCTTGTCATCACTGTTGCTAGATGTATTACTGGACAGAGTATTACTGCTGGAATGGCTGGAACAGTTTTTGTCTCCAATCTTTAAAGAAATATTTTACAACACAATTATATTTCATGTTATTCAGAGTTTTCACAAATGGTGGATGCAAACTTTGTCACATTATTTTTAGAAGTACCAAATAAAACTAGCACAGACACTAGGCTATGCAACTAGTATTGTTACACATATGGATAGAGTCATTAGTATTGTTATCAATACATCTGAAAAGCAGACTGGATTTTTTCCCACTGCATATGAGATGAGACTACATGATATTAGGCACAGTGAATTCCATTCAGACATATACCCAGCTATTCATATTATATTACGAAATCCTGGTTATTATTGACAGAGATTTTCTAAATGCTTCTAAATAACTGAACAGAAGTTGCTACTAGTGGCTTTTTACAGACGAATTAATGCTTTTCATATAGCTGCCGAGCTTCTGTCTGTGTATTCTTTGGACAGCCCTGACTTAAGAAATAAATCTGTTCATATGAGGCTACAGAGCTGGGTTAAAAGTAAGCTTGAAGCATAACAGCGCTCATATCAGAAGTGTGGGCAAATCTGAGATGATTTCCACACTCAAGCAGGAGTGATGCTGAGGATGACTACAGATCATTGCTATTTAGCTGGGTCTCCCAAAAGATGAAACACTGGTGGCCCTGACTGGTTTTTCCAGGGGCTACTGTATACCAGGTGATTCGATCCCCACAAAAGGAAAGAGCCAGAAGATCGTATGGATACACTATGCCTTTGAACTGGCCCACCAGAGTGAAGTCAACAGTTGCCTAGAAGGATTCAGACTGGTCTTTCACAAACAGATGCTCTCAAGTCATACAGCAAACTGTTTTTGTAACTCAAGGAAGTTTCAAAAGCAGTTTGTAGCAGTGAGCTATCGTTCCATGGGGGAAAATACTTCTGAATGTGCATACAGTAGTTCTTTGGTCTGTTGCCAATTAAGTGTAAATGTTCTAAAATAAAACAAAAACAAATAAAACAGCATCAAAACATCCTGTTTTAATTTAAAATACAGATTATAGAAGGTTCTAACTGTAATTCGGTTATTGTTTTGTAAAAGGGGAGACAGTGCTGAAAAGAGTGTGACTGGCTGAAGAAGGAGAGAGTGAGAGGTCTGCAGGACATCAAGAGTCTTCCCAGATATAAAACAGCTAGCTTGGGGATAAGATGCAGGAGAGCCTTGTGAGAATGTTGCCTCTCAGATGGCAAAGACAGCACTTGCCTCTGGCCACCAGGTTGAATCCAGACTAAATTTGTCATCAGTGGAAGGGAACTATGCAGCCTGCCCCCTCCCACTGCAGCCCACTAATCTCCCCAAGATGCTGCTCCTGGGGAATGGGGACCCCCCAGGAAAAGCATGAGGAAGGCCTGCTACAAGAATGGGGGAATCAGTGAAAACTGCCAATTTAGCCTGTATCCAACCCTTTACCTTTTCTGTTATCTAGATGAGCAGGGATCAGCACTGGCAGTGCTCTTAACAGGCTGTAGGAATAAAACAGACTGAAAAAGCAAATTTGACGGACACTCTTTTGTTTTATTCACAAAATCCCAGGCTCAAGTCATAGCTGAAGGGAAGGGGAAAGGGCTAGAAATGTAAATTAGGGA
>NW_015167599.1:76642-94064 GCF_001447785.1 Gekko japonicus | reverse complement strand
GAAAGAAGGAGAATATGGCTTGGCTTAATTCCTACATCAATTTACCACAAAATTAATATTAGTGCAACAACAGGCTCTATTTTCCAATTCTCACACTTCAATTCTCACATTATTTAATTCAGCTGCAAATAATTGTTTCTTAACAACAGGTCATCACCGCCGCCCCCAAAATTAACAAGAACAATCACAACAAAATTCTAATTAGATGCATTCTTTAAAGGTGAAATTTTGCCTAAATAATAAAATATGCAATCACTGGTAATTAAAGTAGATGTTTATTCCTCACAATATGACAAGAGATGGAAAAGCATGAATGTCACTTGAATACAATTGAAACACATACTAAGGAATAAGCAAGCCAATGTAAATCAAGTTCTAATCAGATACTGGAGTAATGCTTACATTAGTGAGGCTTTACTCTACTCAGTGACCTCAAAACAAGTGCATTATAAAGGGCATTTGCTGGTTTCTAGGTCACTGCCAGAAAAAACACTTGAAACCACTTCTGAATTAGAGATGCTTATTAGTTGTGCATAATATTTAGAAAATTGTCAGACACTGTCATCTACATTTGTAATGTGGGCAGATATAAATGACTGGCCTCCTTGCCCAGGGACTGGAAGACTTCTTCATTTTGTGCAAATTACCATTTGTTAAAGTCCGCCAAGATGGTAGCATGAAAAATAATGCCAAAAAAAGAAGAAGAGTGGTCAGTAGAAAAGTACAGAAATAAGTTTCTTTCCATTAGCAACTCCTGCCTCTCGAAACAGAATAGTCTCTCTGTTTCCCATCTCTATATGCTAAGGTTGTGATAATACTTTCAATTAAGTCGGTGGCTTCGTCATCACCAGGTTCTTGCAAATTCTTCCAGTCTATGTGTGCACATTCATACGAGAAAGATTCCTATGTTGGGAAACCCTAAGTAAAAAGACTTACATGAGAAAATTTGTTTGGTGAATCCTTGCCACTGTTCTCTTTCTGTAAAGCCCGGTCTTTATAGGAACTCAAGACTTTGGTAGATGGTGCATGCCACTTGGTTTCTGCCATAAATAATTATGTGTTTTAATTTCTAAAAACACAAAACACATTGTACAAAGAACTCACAACTTAATGCTATCACGTTTGACATACAGAAATTCTTTGGAATTTCCAGATAAGACAGCATATTGTTGTCCACTAAGATAAGTTAATAAAAGCTATGTGATATACTAAAATATGAGATGTCTGATGGAGAAGTAAGAAGTAATTTGTAAACATCTATATACAGTATTAGTCACATGAAACAAATGTAAGCAGAATAAGAACGGCTACCAAGAGGGGTGGGTGGACTGGGGGAGGAGGTGGAATCTGGTTTCCATGGAGCCCAGCAAGTCATATGATTTGTTTTCACATGATGTTTGCATTAGGTCTGCATGGGGGGGCATTGGGAATCTTTGTCTGGGTTCTTTTGTAGCTCTCAGAAACCCTATGTGAAATCAATGTGCAACTCCTTATTCTACTTCTGAGCTCTCTCTTGGTGTGCAGATGTAAAAAAGGCAATTACTGGAGGGGAAGAGGATAAATGGTATTCTTTAAAGGCAGCATCTCAGAGTTTGCAGGACAATGTGATGGAACTTGTAAAAAGAGCAGCTTTTAAAATTATTCACCAACAAAAGGAAACTAATTGCATATGCATAGTCAAGTCCCTGCATCCCCAAGTAGTTGGGATGCTCATGTTGTCACCATTTCATTGCCATATTGCTACCCCCCCCAAAAAAAAAAACCCACAAAGACCACAGAGGTGCAGGATGGGGAGAGAAAAAGATGGGAGGGAAAAGTAGGGAATAAAGTCGATAAATGGGTATGTATTAGTCTGTTTTGCCAAGAACAGCTAATGCAAAGACATACGTGCTTAGAGGTTAATGGACCAGGCACACACAAAAGGTCTGAACAACCAGACTTCTCACCACTAGTCATCTCGAACATTTAAGTATTAAACATGGATTAGCAAACAGAGGAGGAAGAGGAAGAGGCGCTGCAATATGCAAGTTAATGGTGCAAGCAGCAGTTTACAGCAGCTTCTGCCCTCAACTGGCACGGTCAACTTGGGTTATACCTCACAGAGTTAGATCCTTGTACATGCAGGCAATGGAAAGATATAACATTTATAATATATTATTTAACACATACATACATATATACATTCATACATACAGATAAATTATAATACACAAATGAGGAAGATAATATTTGGGTGACAGAAGGTCATTGTGAGAAATTAACATGAAAAAATGTAAGTGAGAGGTGCACTGTATCAATACAGACATTAAAAGAAAGCACAGCTGACACTTCCCCTTCAGTCGATGCTAAATCCAGGATTTATATGGGACTGAAAGATTAGATGGGGCATAACCATGCCAGCTTGCCAGCGATTACAGATGTGTGACATAACATACATATGTTCTATGTGATTAGTGAATCAGACCATTACTGGAACAGCATGGAAGCCTCGATGAAACAGCAGCCACACTGCTTTGTAATATATAAACTAGGAGAGACTCTCATACTTGCACAAAAGACTGTGTACATGTGTAGGCAAGAAAGCACTGGAATGTGCAGGGAGTGAAGGGCTGTGGGAGAAAATGATGGAATATGGGTGTGTGCAAGAATGCCTACAACTTTTTGAGAAAGACACATACCAGTAACACAAAAGACACATACTAGTAACACAATAAGAAGAGAAAAAGCAAAGGAGAAGTACAAGGATTTTTGTAGGGGGGACTTTTTTTTAATCTTTCCAAATTTTGATAGATATAAACTGTACTTAAGAACACCTGTTCATGTCACTGCATTGTTCCCAAGTTCCCACAAATTCAGAATTAATGTTTTGTGTTAACTATGAATCTCATGATTTAGCTAGGGATGCACCTATATTTTCAGTATTACTACAAATATGTAAATTTACATTTAGTTGTATGGATCTCATATGACAGAAATAATTCTTTAAAATCAAAGTCCAGATATCATTCCACAGAGTATTTTAAAAGCAACAAGACTGGTCTGTGCCTTGTGGTAAAAAGCCATCACTGTTTCCTCAGTTTGATTCAATGAGGCATTTTGATTGTACTCTTGTGCTTCTAAGCTAGGAGGTGCTGCATGTTTTACTTTTAAAGATGTTTTAAGATATCAGACTGTTAAGGTCTTTTATGATACAGACTTTTATACAAGTGGAAAACAGGCTAAGCAAAAATGACCATTCAGTTTAGAAAGATTATTCATTACCACTGGGATGTCTGGCCCCTTCCAAAGGTTCTTCATGTTCTCTGCCTCCTTCATTCTCCAGTGGACCCGAACCTTGATGCTCATGAAGTAATGGGGACTGGCACCTTGTGACAAAGAGAAATCAAGATGCTTTTTTCCCCATGTGAAAGCAGCTAATTATATTCAGAAAGTAAGTTTTTCTTTAGCATGACTGCAGGATTTTCAGCTGGTGAATTAATAAGCGCAAGACATGTCCATGAGCCTTTCAAAAATTATTCTGCTAAATTCAACATTACTTATTTAAGAGCTTAGACGTGTGAAATAATTGGAACATGTCATAATTTCTCCTTAAAATCCTGCAGTTAATATGCTTCTTCTAGTGTCTAGTAAATTTAATGCTTAAAAATTTCTACCCTTGCATGTATATATGAATTGAGCAATTATTTTTACTATGCTCTAAACCAGGGGTGTTGAACTCATTTGTTATGAGGGCCGGATCTGGAATAAATGAGACCTTGTTGGGCTGGGCCATGTGTGTCATAAAATGTAATGCCAGGTAGCGGAGATATAAACTTTATAAGGGACACAAACATAAAACGTTTTTTTTTACTTCAAATAAAAACATGCTTAAAACATTAGCACTCTTGCAATATTTTGTTTATTTAACAGTGTCTGAATTATTGCACCAAAATGTCTGTGCTGTTGCAGTCTTGAGTATGCTGTTCAGGTGTGTATCTGTAAGCTGCAAACCTATGATGATACAGCAGCAGCAGAACTGGAAGAAGAAGCAGAAGACAGCCAGTTCCACTGCAGGCCTGATAAAAGCCCTCCAGGGGCCTGATCCGGCCCCTGGGACACATGTTTGACACCCCTGCTCTAAACTCCACCTACAGAACACTCTGGAACAGGCACATGTAACAGTAGAGCAAATCTGTTTCAATATTCTGGGTAGTTTTCTTGAACTAAAACTCTCTATACCAATAAAGGTACTGAACTGAACTAAAACTCAATTAGAGGGAGGGGCTGTGGCTGACAGAGCCAATTGCTTGGCATGCGGAAGTCCCAGGTTCAATCCCCAGCATTTCCAGCATTTCCAGATAGTAGGTGATGTGAAAGACCTGTACCTGAGACCATGGACAGCCACTGCCAGTCTGAGTAGACATACTGGCCTAGATTGCCTAAAGGTCCAATTCAATATAAAGCAGTTTTGCATGTGTATGTGTGTGTGTAAATCCCTTCAATATTCTCCAAAAGGATTTCACCTTTGTATCATGATGTCAACTAAATTGTGCTGATGATGATTATCTTAATAAACTACAGGAGGAGACAGCCATACATTTTAACTGTGCTTCTCAAAAGTATTTTTAGCTGCAGGATGCAAATTAATTGCTCAGTTATTATCTATTTGCAAAATACATACAAATGTATAAAACTACTTTACACTGAGTCAGATTATTGGCCTATCAAGTTCAGTATTGTCTAGGCTGACTGGCAGCCACTTTATAGGGTCTGTTAGTAAAGATATTTCACATTACCTCCTACTCGATCCTTTTACCTGGAGATGCCAGGGACTGAAGCCAGGACCTTCTGCATGCAATTAGATGCTCTGTCACTGAGCCATGGTCCCTCCCAAAACTGGTCCTTCTTGGTCCTTGCATCCACCCCCTCAACCTGCACGCCTATGTGGTAAGTAGAGATGTGAAGACCCGGAAAAAAAATGGAAAAATTCGGAAAAAACCCGTTTCCCCCCCGTTTTTTTTCCTGAAGCCTTTTTATTTTTTTCCGAAAAATTGGAAAAATTGAAAAAAGAAAAGAAAAAAAAATGATTATGGAAAGATTGGTTTTAACATGATAAATAAAATATTTTAAGACAAGGCGTTCAAATATTTTCCAAATAATTTCTAAAATATATATATATGGTATCAGATTGATCTAATTTCTGTGCACTGAGGACAAGCAAGTCCTAGGTTACAAACTGAACTCTCCAATGCAAGAACAAGATGTGTTTCTTCCTTTAGGAGGTGTGATTGTCAGAAAAAAATAAAAAAGTTTCAGTTTTGTTTTTGCATGTGGGTGGGTATTCTGTTTGTAATAATTGTTTGGATACACTATATTTTTAATATGCTAGTTGTGATAATTTCATGCCAAGTAAAAATGTCCATAGTCATATTTTATATTCCTAAAGTAACAGAATGACTTTCAATCTAGAAAAGACAAAAGAAATGCTAATGTAGCATTTTTTCAATTTTTCCGAAAATTTCCATTTCCCCCCCAAAAAACCCGGAAAAAAATGGGTTTTTTCCTGAGCTTCAAAATTTCCAGAAATTTTACATCTTTAGTGGTAGGTGTTATGAACATTCTCTTAGGGGTGCTTTACCAAGGGCAGTGACCTACAGAGATACATAAGATGACAACTTTTGAAGTACAGCTAACCTGCACCAAAAATAGGTTGAGAAAGTTTTAGTCCAGAGGCACCTTTAAGACCAACAAAGTTTTATTCTGGGTATAAGATTTTGTGTGCACACAAAGTTGGCATCTGGTGCAAGCTTTCATGGCAGCAAAGTTGGCATTTGGGTTTACTGCAAGCTCTGGTACTAAAAACAGTTCAATGCATCATCACCAATTTACAGCCTCCATCCAGTCTTAGCTATATTTACTGCACAATTACTTATACATCTTGACGCCAATTGGCCCTTTCTGGGAGCATCTTCCTCCCATGCTACCTATATGTAAAGGTTGGTGACTTCTGTTTCAGTGTATCTGAAGAAGCATGCATGCACATGAAAATTTATACTCAGAATAAAACTTTGTTGGTCTTAAAAGTGCCACTGGACTGAAACTTTCGTTCTGCTGCTTCAGACCAACATGGCTACCCACCTGAATTTAGATCATGTTAAGTGTAAAATCAAGTAGAATGCTTGGGCACATCACACAACCAGGAATGGGCACGAACTGGAAAAAAAATGGTTCATGGCCAAACCACAAACTGAATCAGGAGGTTAGTTCACGAATCAAACTGGTTCGTGGCTTGTGGCCCTGCAGACTCCATTGAAAGGGACCACAGTCCCTTTAAACAGGGTTTGCATAAAGCCCAAAAAACAGCTGAGCCATGGGGAGCAAGCTGCTCTCTATCGCTCAGCTGTTTTTGCAGCTTTTACAGGGAACAGTAAGCTTTCAGCCACTACAAATGGCTACAAGAACCACTACAAATGGCTTTAAAAGTTTGTGGAAGTTCAGGATGGTAGACCCATCCTGAACTTTGGTCTGTGAACCACAATTTTGCTTTGTGGTTCAGTTTGTGCCCATCCCTACACACAACCTAATCTCAGAAGTAAAAAGCAACAGTCAAATAACTATGTATAGTTAGAAGCCTTGGTCAATAAAATGGTTTTATTTTTGTAATTAAAAGAAAGCCTAGTGAACATCCTTGGGAAAGGATGGGCGGGAGGAAAAATTTCAATCTCTAGCTGAGACCTGGTAAACCGCTGAAGGGACATCTAGAACAGTTTTTCAGAAAGCAATATTAGACACTAGGCAGCCTCATACAGGAGAAGTTATTCCTTCCTACCTTTATGAGTCAAACTGGTAGTCTGAATTGAACTAAGAAACAAATTGGAAACCAGAGAAGATTTTCAAAACTGGCAAAATGTGACCCATACAGTGAGCACTGGTCACCAATCATGCCTCCATGTTTTAAGTCTATTGCAGTTTCTGATGAATATTCATAGACTGCTGACCACTGCAGTGGTCAAATACGGATGTACTAAACCATAAATAGCTATGGCAAAATCACATTGTTTCAAGATATTCGGACAGTTAGTATACCATCCAAAAGTGGTAAAATGTACTTTGAGCCACATCACCAGGACATCCAAGAACAAAACTGGATCTAAAAGTATCAACAGTCATGGTGGTTTCAGTTTTACAACCAAGATGCAAGTGAGATTGTCACTGGTTTTCTAGACCAATTTTATACACAAATGTTGGAAACTGTGCTGCGCTGCTGTCCCTCCTCCAAGGACTCTCCATTTTATTTGCAAATATGTCCTCTAAGATAGATGGAGACAGAGAGAGATTGGCCTGAGGTCACCCAGTTAGTTTCATAAATTTCAAGCAGAAGGCTGCATCCCTTCAAGTACACTGTCAGCGGCAATAACTGGAACTCAACCAGTAGTCATTCTATGACAAATCAATACTTGGCACACAAAAGCTGCATCATAGTCATGGATTTTGTCGAAATTTTGCAGTGTTACTATGTGCATTGAAAAGTTTCTACAGATTGTTTTTGTAAATCTGTGACTTGTTCAACATCACGTTACTAATTCACATTATTTAATTCAAAAGTGTACTACACATTCAGATGTCTTTATGTTATATATTCCCAATAATTAGCAATGATATACTAGGTCTAGAGCTAGTGCACACCTAATATTGATGTATATTTAAAATATAGGACCAAAAATAACTCCCTTGTGCCCACAGAAATTCTAGGTGTCAGCCAAGCCAATGGATTGGATTACCAAGATGATTTTGGGGGAGTTGCTAAACAACCTGAAATAACTAACAACTGAATGTTGAACATTATAGTACTTTGCACAGACATGGGTCAAGAGTAGGATAGTTTTCCATTTTTCAGAACTTTGGCCATCCAAAATATCATGTTGAGTCCCACAAAAATTTTCTGCTAATATAAGGGGTGCTGATTTTTGCCTCCTCCTGCTAAACACCTCCAACTCCCCACTCATGCTGTTCTTATGAGCCTCCTGTCCCACAAGAGCAGCATTTGAGGGAGTCTTCTGAGGCTTCAAGAGGATGGGGAGGGCAAGGAAAATATACTCTGTTGACAGAAATCCTTTCCATCAGCAGAAGTGGTCTGCAGGACTCGAGCAATTGTGTATATGGAAATGTCACAATGAAATTTGCCTGGTGAACTAATCACTAGTAAATAAATCCACATAACAGAACTCATTACTGGATCTTGCACACATAATGGGTGTAGAAACTCTTGAAAATATGGAAATTTCCTATAGAAGCAAGACATCAATGAATGCTGTATTTCTGCTAATTTTGGTTTATCAGACTATATGTTAAAAGATATTTTGAGCTTCAAAATGCAACAAGAATGGCAACAAGAACAAACTCCTCTTTTTATGGAAAAAGTGACCTTGTACACATTTTCAGAGGGATATGACAATGCCTCCAGTGATGCAACCCATGTTTGTGGATTTGGCATGGAATGCCCCAAAGCAAAAGCAACTTAGTGGCCTAAGAAAATATCCTGTAACTGTATACCCAAAGTTGTGTTCAAAGTAGAAAAAATGTGAGCCATTTCATGTGGAAGGTGTGCTGCTGAGAATTCAAGCTGATATCTGTGGGGTCTAGAATGAAGAAGATGGCGATACCATGGAATAGGCTTAAAATAGGCCCTATGTTTGGCCAGGCTTGTCTAACATCTTCCTGCTGTCTAGCAGTTCTTCCCAGCTGTTTGATTGCCCCAAATTACCTGGTAAACTCGACAGGTAAGCAAACCTAGCCAGTGAGAAAAGAAGCTTAGAAATGATTGTAAACACCCTGTGGGTCTCTCCATATTATAGATCTTGACCAGGGTTGCAACAGGAGCAGCAGCAAAATCAACAGGAAACTCCTGAGGGTTGTCAGGCTCCATCAGCTTCTGGGCACAGACCATTCTTAACTGGTCAACCATTCCTGTAGAGATTAGGGACTCAATAATCCTAAACCTCTAATTCAGTTTGTGTGAAGTAACTCTCTAATCTATGCTGATATGTTGAAAATAGCTTGGGTCTCCTTTATAGAGACAACAGTAACAACAATTTGACATTCTATAATAACATTTTATACAAGCAATAGTTAGATCCTACAGAGCATTCCCGCTGAGAGATTTCCATCAACAGACTACGACCCTTCTTACCTCCTCCCTCTCACTGTAGCCCAAAATGCCCCTGGGGTCCCCCAGCAGTAGAGAGAAATCAAGAAAGTCATGTTCTGCTGACAGAAATCTTTCCATCGTGGAAATGCACTCTGGGAACCAAGTCAATGAAGTATACAAACGAAACAGAGATGTAAAGAAACAAGTACCCATCATATCCCACTTGATGCCTCCACTGACTACTCCCACTTGGTCCTGGGTCACTGGAGGATGACTGGTTGCTTGGTGAGCTTCTGAAATATTGACCAGAATTATTAAAATTAATTGTGAAATTTGTGGTATTTTAACAACTGTGATGGCATTTTCATACAAAATAAAATGTAAAAATGGAGTTCATTAAAGATTTATGCAATTAAAAATTAGGAATATGAATAAAATTTAAGCTTTGGGGATATCTTATTTGGAACTATACCATTATTTAAATGGTATAGACTTTACACTCAGTTGTCATAATCCAGCACTCAGTAAAGAATATGAGAATTTAATGCATTTAATTACAAGCAAGTTATGTCAATATTTAGTAGAAATTATTTCATAATTTTATACATGAACTTTTATTTGGACAAATATCTGTAGACATGTCAATCTAGTGTCCCAAGATGCCAGTATTTTTAGGGATCTACTTCTGCTCTCACAATTTTCACTTTTAATTCCTTCCCTTCCCAAATATGCCAAGGCTACTCAAATCATGCTGCACAAAATCTACCTAAATGAAGAAAACAACCTGCAAAGCTCCCTATATGTTATGAAGTTTGGTTTCAGATATTAAGATATTTTGTTTTTTTCTATTAAGACAATGCTTTCATATGCTGCCAAAGTATTTGTAACAGGCAAACACTTGATGTAGATCAGACTGATGATGTGACCATAGAGAGGAAGCTTAACACATGATTTGGCTAATTCATGTGGTGCCTCCTCACAAGGATTACAATATCAAATGGAGGGGGGTTTGTTTTTCAACAGCTATCATCCCATATGCATGATGCTTTAGTATCATTTAAGGGAACAAACTTGGTGCTCATCATAGATGGCATAAACTCTGGTGAGTGTAAGTCTGAGCATGTATGTACATGCACATGCATGGGAGAGAGGTGTGCTCTCCCATAGAGCAAAAGAGATCAGTTTAGGATTAAAGCTTCTTACAAGATAAAGAAGTGTATGTAAGAACCATATAAAGCTGCAACCTATTATATTGCAAAAGTAAAGTTCTATCCATCTACGTACTGCCTACTAGGGGTGTGCATTCGGTAAAGCCAAACAAAAAAACCCTGAAAAAATTCCTTTTTTGAATTTTTTAGGTTTTTGGCAAGCTGAATCAAAATCTCTGATCTGATTCGGCTGCCGAATACAGAATGCTGAATAAAAACTGAAACTATTCGGCTTTAATTTGGCATAACTGAATTAGGCTCCCAGGGGGTTAAGCTTTAAAGGGATGCATTTTCCACTGTTTCTGTCTCTTTCTCACCCTTTGCTCTGCTTTCCAGAACGGAGGGGGAAGAGGGACCTTACATACAGCCAATCACTGCAATGCATTTGCAAATGGCATTGCAGCTTGCAAAGCTGTTGTTGCTGTGAGCTTCAAACTTGAAGCCCAACTACTAGCTTGCTTTCTCAGGGACAGGAGGGGGGAGGAGCACTGGCCAATAGAATTACAGGTAAAGGTGGGCACACTGCTCTTTGGCTAATCACAGAAGTTTGTTCTTTTTTGAGATTCTTCTGTGTATTGTTGTGATGATTTTGTGCTTAAGTTGACATCAGTCCTCCTGTCGAGGTGGCACTTGCCACAATAGCACTGAGTTCAGTTAGGTTGGCACTGGTTTCTGTTGATAGGTAGGTTGGCAACATTGCCCTGGTTCTGCTGCTGGCCTTGCAAACATGCCCCTTATATTTCAGAGATTCTCAGATTTGATCTTAGTCTTGTTGGGTTTTGGGACTGCCATAGTGGCACTGGTTCTGGTGAGCACATTATTTTATTTATTTATTTATTTATTTTATTGGATTTCTATCCCGCCCTCCCCACGAACGGGCTCAGGGCGGCTTACATTTAGCAGCACTGTTTGCCGAGATACATTAAACATATAAAACCAGATTAAAAACAAGATAAAACAATCATATTATTACAATTGCACTGGTTCTGCTGCTGGTCTTGCAAACATGCCCCCTCACATCACACCTCACTTAGTTTCTACTGCAAACATTCTCTGGGAGAAACTGCTGGGCTGTTGTTTTATCTGCCTGCCTTTGGAAACAATGGAGAATGGAGCACCCTCTCTTTGGATGCCTCTAGTATTGGACCCTCGTCCAAACTTTTCCAAACTTAGGGGTTCTTTTGGGGAGATCTCCAGCAGCTACAATACAAATTTGGTGCCTTTACCTCAAACTCCATACCCCCTAACCCACTGAATACGCCTTAGAAGATTTTTCCATTAACTACAATGGCCCCATAGGATATAATGGAGATGAATTTTTCGGTATTCCCGAATATTTCTAGCTATCAATATATTACCAGGATTGGTATTTGGGTATATTCAGGAATACCAAAAAATTCAGCTTCGTTATACCTGAATCCAAAAAATACCCATTTCCCCCCCTGCACAACCCTACTGCCAAGTAGAAGGTTGCCAGGGAACAGCAGCAACAAAAGCAGAACAGTTAAAAGGACTACCAAAACACATGACACACCACCTATCTTGTAGTAGTTATGAAAGAAACAAAATCAACTGCTATAAAGCAAATTTTTAAACATTAACTTCAAAAAACTTTCAAAAATGGTAAGTACTTTTATATAGGAAAGTAAATCAAACATCTGAATAAAGAAATCCATGCATTATAACCCAAGTGACTTTAAGTATAGTGGCAATTTGAATTACCATAATTCATTCAGCACTAATAAATTGATTGGTAAAGATAAAAAAGACAGAACTAAATGCATAAACACTGATTTTGTCAAAAGGAAATGATCACAGGCTAACAAGGATTCCAGTTACTATGGTAAAAAAACACTATCTCTTTGTCTGTCTGTCTGTCCTTCCATCCATCCATCTATCTATCTATTTATCTATCTTTAATGCAAATTATATGATCTTGAGCAGGTTATTAGTCTCAAAGAAACAGGAACATATCAGGAGAGATATGTACTCTTGCACTGGAGAGACGGAAAAAAATAGCCACCAAAAATGAAATCTGTAAGATACCCACCCTGCAAATAGGGAATCGAGTGGCTGATTTGCAGAAGCATATTTTAAAGAAGAAGCTTGAATCGTACATAGGAGTAGCAAGTTCAAATGAAGTTAGTCTTATATGAAATTCCTGATAATATAAACCATTTGTTATTTGCATTTCTACAGGCAAGGGTGGCTCTACAGCAAGGTCATCAGTAATTCTTGATAATATAAACCATTTGTTATTTGCAAGGGTGGCTCTACAGCAAGGTCATCAAAGGGGGTAGTAGATTTGGGGGCAGATATAGCCCACCTATCATCAGCCTGTTTTTCCACTCTTCTCCACCAGTTGCTTCTTCCACCTCTGCCTGAGACCAAAGCACCTAATCCTCCTTGCCCTCTTGCTCACCCAGGCCTCTTTCAAAACAAGCCATGTATATGTGCCCTGTAAGGGCTTCTTGAAGTCTCAAAAACAACAACTGGGAAGCCCCATGAGATTGCTTTCAAGCAGGCATGGAAGATTAGCTGTTTTGGCTCCTAGGCAAAGGCAGAAGATATGGCAGTTGGCTTTAGGTGGTATTACAAACTGACCCAGTGCTAGGGGCAAGCAAATAAAGTATAAAATTCTTTCGCAAAAGCAGTTGCAATTCAATACTATTAAGCTCAATGGACAATTTCCTATTAGCTGAGGTAAACTGCAGTGAGCGCCTGTAATAAGATAACTTTATTCAACTACAAACAATTGGCCTTCTTTTTTTCTTAAATGCTGATTATTCATCTATGGTTTTGCATTGGTCAGTCACTAGATGATGGCAGAACAGCTCAACAGCTTTTGTACTCCATCACAAACACAGGGTAAAGTATGAGTTTTAATAGTATCTGCCTTCCATCATCCATGGCAATGGATGTTTCAACAATGATTAGTGTAGGCAAACCCTGGTCTCAGTTTGGTACACATTCTAAAGCTCAAAGCTCTGCAGAAATTGTACAGTGCGTGAAAGACTATTTTTAAGGGTTTAAAAATAACTTGACACCAAAGATTAGGAAAGTTTACTAGTAAAGCACGTAGGAAAAGGCCAGAAATTAACACACAAAGTGTATTACCTTGCACCATCTGGCAGCTTTCTATCAAATGAAGTACTGCGAGGAATGGCTGTTTGCGCCTGCTGGAGAAGCTGCTGGCACTGCAATCTATCAGATGTCCCTAGGATTGGAGAGGCACGAGAGAGGGGCTGCCCAGCAGGAGCTGGCACCCGATGCCAAGTAGTATTTCTCCTGAAAGGGGTTTTATACTCACATGGGGTGCCTTCACTATCAAGTTTGTATTCCACCATGGGGATTCGACAAAGTTCTGAGCAACCCCTGCAGTAAACATAAATATAACAATTTTGAGGACCGAAGAAATACTTTCCATCATAAGAATCATAGTATTTCCTTTCAAATACATATAGAATATTGCCTATTGCATACTGAAACAAGTAACCAGAGAACATATTTTAGAAATATGGATCAATTTCTACGAGGAAGAAACTGATCACACATCTAAATAAGATGTGCTTATAATGCAGGAGAGTGACTCATAGAACTCTGTGAAGACAATAAGTTGTTCGTTGCAAACACATGTTTCAGGCAACCAAACATATGGTTGTATACGTGGACATCACTGGATGGCCAATATAGAAATCAAAAAGATTACATAATCTGAAGCAAAAGATGGAGAAGCTCTATTCTGTCTGCTAAAACAAGACAAGGACCTGATTGTGGTACAGACCATGAATTGTTAATATCAAAACTAGAATAAAGATGAAGAAAAAGACCAAAATATTCATAGTGCCAAAATACACTAAACAACATTCCTGAAGGGTTTACAGACCATGTAAGAACAGATTTGCATTACTAAATTCAAGCAAATGTGACCAGATAGAACTATGGGTCGAAATCAGAGATATTATCAAGGAAGAATGTGCCCAGACAATTCCTGTAGCCAAAAGAGATGAAAAGCTTTAATGAAACTCTTAACATTGCTAAAAAATTCAAAATGCAAAAGTAAAAGGTGACAGAAATAGAACCAGAAGTCTAAATACAGCATTCCAGCAACTTGCATGGAGAGACAAAGAGAACTAGTATAATAACCAGTGTAAAGAAATAGAAGAGAACATCAACAGCTGCCCTGAGCCTCCCTTTGGTGGGGAGGGTGGGGTATAAATCAAATAAATAAATAAACATCAAAAAAGGAAGAACAAGAGACCTGTTCCACAAGATCCAAGAAAACAAAGGGAAATTTAAAGCACATTTGGGCACGCTGAACAGCATGGAAATATATTAACTGAACAGGACTAAATAAAGATGGGATCAACACACTGAAGAACTATACAGAAGAGATGAAAGGATGACAGATTCCTTCCAAGAAGAATCTTTTGAAGAAGAACCTGCAATTTTAGGAAGTGAAGTGAAAGCTGCACTCAAAACAATTGGGAGAAAGGAATCACCAGGAGTAGAGTACCAATAGTTATTCCAAGCCAGAGAAACTGAGAAGATAAAAATCTTAACTAGAATATGCCAACCAATATGGTAAACAAAACAATGGTCGACAGACTGGAAATGCTCAATTTACAAAGGAGACATCAAAGATTGCATCAATTACTGGATCATTGCATTAATTTCTCATGTGAATAAAGTGATGCTCAAAATCTTATAACGAAGACTGTTACCATATATGGAACGAGAAATGCCAGATGTTCAAACAGGATTCAGAAAAGGAACAGGAACTAGAGATCATATTACAAATTGGTGAAAGGAACATTAACAATTTGAGATATGCAGATGATACCACATTATCGGCAGAAAACAGAGGTAATCCAAAAAGACTACTGATGAAGATTAAAGCAGAAAGTACCAAAACAGGATTACAGCTAAATAATAATAAGATAAAAATAATGACTACTGGGGAATTACACAACCTTTAAAGCGAAAGATGAAGAAACTGAAATTGTTCAAGATTTTTCTATTTGTTGGCTCTATCATCAACCCAAAGGGAGGCTGCAAACAAAAAAAATCAGAAGGAAACTGAGACTTGAAAGGGCAGCCATGAAGGAACTAGAAAAGATTCTTAAGTGTAAGGATGTGTTGTTGGTGACCAAGATCACAATAATTCATACTATAGTATTCCCCATTACTACGTATGGGTGTGAAACCTGGACAGTAAAGAAAGTTGACAAGAAGAAAGTTAATTAATTTGAAATGTGGTGTTGGAGGACAGTTTTATGGATACCATCGTCCACAAAAAAGACTAAGTGGGTCCTAGATGAGATCAAGCCTGAACATTCCCTAGAAGCTAAAATGACCCAACTGAGGCTATTGTACTTTTGTCACATTATGAGAAAACAAAAGTCATTGGAAAAGACAATAAGGCTAGGAAAAGTTGAAGGAAGACCCAGTGTGAAATGGATTAACTCAATAAAGGAAGCCTCAGTTTGCAAGACCTCAGCAAGGCTGCTAACTATTTTGGAAGTCATTCATAACGTTGCCATAAGTCGGAAGCAACTTGATGGTACTTCACACACTCCTGTTAAATGAAAAAATGTGTCACAAGACTGAAATAACTGTATACTAGCAAACTAAATCAGGCAGAACTAAATAAGTTCAAAATTTACATTAAAAATCCGTAATAGTCCAAAGTATACAGGTATCAATAAATACTGATGCCAGGTAGCAAAAGCTGTTCCTTGGGAGAAAGGAATCACCAGGAGTAGAGTACCAATAGTTATTCCAAGCCAGAGAAACTGAGAAGATAAAAATCTTAACTAGAATATGCCAACCAATATGGTAAACAAAACAATGGTCGACAGACTGGAAATGCTCAATTTACAAAGGAGACATCAAAGATTGCATCAATTACTGGATCATTGCATTAATTTCTCATGTGAATAAAGTGATGCTCAAAATCTTATAACGAAGACTGTTACCATATATGGAACGAGAAATGCCAGATGTTCAAATAGGATTCAGAAAAGGAACAGGAACTAGAGATCATATTACAAATTGGTGAAAGGAACATTAACAATTTGAGATATGCAGATGATACCACATTATTGGCAGAAAACAGCGGTAATCCAAAAAGACTACTGATGGAGATTAAAGCAGAAAGTACCAAAACAGAATTACAGCAAAATAATAATAAGATAAAAATAATGATTACTGGGGAATTATACAACCTTTAAAGCGAAAGATGAAGAAACTGAAATTGTTCAAGATTTTTCTATTTGTTGGCTCTATCATCAACCCAAAGGGAGGCTGCAAACAAAAAAAATCAGAAGGAAACTGAGACTTGAAAGGGCAGCCATGAAGGAACTAGAAAAGATTCTTAAGTGTAAGGATGTGTTGTTGGTGACCAAGATCACAATAATTCATACTATAGTATTCCCCACTACTACATATGGGTGTGAAAGCTGGACAGTAAAGAAAGTTGACAGGAAGAAAGTTAATTAATTTGAAATGTGGTGTTGGAGGACAGTTTTATGGATACCATCGTCCACAAAAAAGACTAAGTGGGTCCTAGATGAGATCAAGCCTGAACATTCCCTAGAAGCTAAAATGACCCAACTGAGGCTATTATACTTTTGTCACATTATGAGAAAACAAGAGTCACTGGAAAAGACAATAAGGCTAGGAAAAGTTGAAGGAAGACCCAGTGTGAAATGGATTAACTCAATAAAGGAAGCCTCAGTTTGCAAGACCTCAGCAAGGCTGCTAACTATTTTGGAAGTCATTCATAACGTTGCCATAAGTCGGAAGCAACTTGATGGTACTTCACACACTCCTGTTAAATGAAAAAATGTGTCACAAGACTGAAATAACTGTATACTAGCAATGAGCTATATATTCTCTATATATATTCTGTTAATGAGCTATATATTCTACCATTATTATTATCATCATCATCATCATCATCATTATTATTATTACTATTATTATTATTGGTGGTAACAATAACAACAACAACAACAACAACATTGATGATGATGATGATGATGATGATGATGATGATGATGATGATGATGATGATAATAATAAT
>NW_015167599.1:57617-76229 GCF_001447785.1 Gekko japonicus | reverse complement strand
GAAAAACTGCATAACACAACAATCCCTACATAAATGCTTTAGCTGCCTGCAACAATCTCCTTAGCAATGATACAAAACAATATTGCTTTTCTGTGGATCCATATGAATCCATATGAAAGAAAGTCAACAGTGAAAGGGCAAAATAATAATCAATGTCAAAAGCACATGGGATACATTGCCATAGGTTACCTTCTAGGTGACCCATCCTCATGTGGCTGAATAATCACCACCTTTACAGTCATAGAAGTGCGGAGCAGATCAATCATTTGTTCATGAGTGAGGGTTGCTACAGCCACTTTACAGATTTCCACTAGTCGACTGCCTTGACGTAAGCCTGCCTTCCATGCATAACCAAATGGCTCCACATCTGCTACAATCCCTTCAAAATTAACATGAAATCCAAGCTGTCCCAAGCCATTTCTCCTCAGGGTCATTTCTGTTGTTTCACATCCTCTGGTAACTATCTGAAAGAGTATCCTATTGTTATCTATGTTCTCACCAGATAAGAAAAGTACAATTTACTGATATTTTAAAGCCAGGGAAAGGAAAAAATTGGGGGGAAATTGAAATATTTAGGTTTCGTATCCAGCCTAACATTAGTTTTTAAAGTTTCATGTTTTTAAATAATATGAGTAAATTTGCATCTACAGTTACACTGTTAAAAACTCTTCTAAGAAAAAAAAGAGGAAAGAAACATTCATAAATATAATAAAGGGAAATGAATTTGGATATTCAGCTAAATTCTTTGGTAAGGAAGCAATCCTATGCACACTTACATGGGAGTAAGCCCCACTGAAGTCCATTAGAGTTACTTTCAAGGAAATATGTATAAGATTAAGCTGACGATGCCATATACAATCTGTAGACAAACTGTGTTGCGCTTACCTGTAACTGTTGTCCATTGAGTTGTCACTGTGCAGGCACACATGGGAACTGTGCAGGCCAGCCACCAGAAGATATTTTTAGCTAGTCTAATAACAGAGAAGGAGGCACCCTTCCCAACTGGAGCCATTGGAGCCATTTTCCCACCCAATGGTCACGTGCTCCAGGGAGGGGCTCCGCACTCTCGCTTAGTTCTCCTGAGCTGCCACTATGAGCCAGAGATTTAAAAAAAATTACAATAGAGGAATAGTTGTGTGCCTGCACAGTGACAACTTGTGTGCCTGCACAGTGACAACTTGATGAACAACAGTTACAGATAAGTGCAACACTGTTTTCATCATCGCTGTCCTGTGCAATCCCATAAGGGAGACCACCAAGCTGATTTACCAGGTGGTGGGGTGAGAGATTCACTGGATAATAGAATGCAAGACTGCTGTCCCCACTGAGGTTTCCCTTCTTGTATTAACATCTGAAGAGTAATGCTTAATGAAGGTGTCTGCAGATGACTAGGTGGCTGCCTTGCACACCACAGTCAATGGGATGCCTGGCCAAAAAGCAGCAGATGCTGACTGAGACCTTGTTGAGTGTGCTCATATGTGTAATGGACAGTGACGGATGCCCGCTCATAGGTTCTCTTGACTGTAGAGACAGTCCCCCTAGATATCATCTGGGCTGACATGGCCTTTCCCAGATATCGTCTGGGCTCACACAGCAAAACAGACAAATAATTGTGGTGTTTTCCTGAACTCACCTGTTCTTCTATATATATAAAAGAAAGTCCCCTCATCATAAAATCAATGCCCAGGCCAAACCGCTGGACCTAGAGACACCAAATTCGGGGAGAGCGCTCCTACCATGGTGTAGGTGCTCACTAAGAAGGGATTTTTAGAAATTCGATCCCTAAGGGGGTCAAAAGGGGTAAAACGCTCCCCACATTGATTCCCTATGCGACTGCCAGGCAGCTGCCTCCTTGCACCCCCCACTCTCTGATTGGTCAGCTGCAGAGCTCAGTGTTCTGAGGTTAAAAAAAAAACAGTTACAGGGGACTAGAGAGAGCTAATGACAGTTGAGAAAATCAAGAGTGGCCAACTGCCTGTGAGGTGAAGCAAAGCTGCTGGCCCAGCCTCCCTATGGCTTCAAACATGTTCCCCCATCCTATACCTGACAGGCAGTTATATCCAGAATGTTCCTCAGAAACATCTTCATGATTGGTTGGGGAAGGTCAGGAGGTTATGGCCTGCTTTTTCTATAAAGTATAGCCTATGATGGGAGGGTACATCTTTTTGCATTTCTTTTTTTCCTTCCTTTCCTTTAACTCATTCATGTTGCCTATGGACTGTAGCTGTATGCTCTGGAACACCTTTGCTTTCAGTTATGAGAAGCTCATACCTACACTGCAGAATTAAGTATGCAGATAGCTAGTTTTGTTATTTTCTCTGTACTTCAACTGCCACTGGAATGATATGTATTGCTTTTACAACCTTGTCTTAAAACTTCCTCAGTAAAGGTTTCTTTTGCTTTATGGTATGGGTTAGTGAGGAGTTTTCTGAATCAAACCCAGTTTACGCTTGGTTACATTATCAAAGAGGATCTTGTTCCAGGGAGCAAAATTCTCAGACTGAGTCAGGTCTGCCTTGACAAAATGCTAAAGCAGGGTTTTGTTGATTTCATCTTTTTTCTCATAAAGGCAGATCGTAAACCTACATTTATTTAAGATATAAATATACTTCATGACATAACACAGATTTTCACTTCACTCTGTAATATGGCTAGCCCAATGCATGTTTTGGCTAGGGTTGCCTGAATGGTACTTGGAGTTTTTTTAGGATTACAACTGATTTCCAAACTACATCTGTCTGCTCACCTGGAGGAAATGGCAGCTTTGGAATGTAGACTCTATGAAATTATACCCTGCTGAGGTTCCTCTCCTTCCCAAACCCTGCTCTCCCCAGGGCCACCCCCAGAACCTCCAGGAATTCTCCAAGCCTGAGTTGGCAACCTTAGTTTTTCCCTGTCCCACACAATTTTCGAAACAGTAGTTCCATCACCAATTTTGGCAAAACTGCTTGAGTCACAACACAACTAAGGAGGGAGAAAGAGCCTACAGCTTGTTCTCTGTCCTGGATGTTTAGGGGATGGTGTCTGCTTCGAGGAAGAACTGCATTTGACAATTTCTCCAGAGGCAAAGTAGTCACACTTCAAACATGGGAAAACTGGGGCAGGAAAAAACCCAAGTCATTAGTTAGGTTAACTTGAAGAGACAGTCAGTGAACCTACTTATCTTACATACTACTCCCTTAGACTTCTTCATGAAGCATTTTGGAAATCTGCACACCTCATGCTACATACAGTCTGTCAACACCACAGTAATTTCTTTCAAGACAGGAAATTCTCAGGTTTCCAATTTAAGCTTGTAGAGACTGTATATGTGGACATGTCAGCCAAACTCTGGTTACCAGATTCTGCAGTCAAGTATTACATTTATCCATCTCTCTATGTATATTTAGCATTGATAGTAAATTTTGAAATAGAAAACACTAAAAGAAACCATACTTACTTCTAGTCTTTGAACCACTTCTCTGATGTCATCAGCACAGTTATCAAGTGCAGACAGAAGAATGCATTCTCCTCTTTCATAAAAGATTTTAACACTCATTAACCCAGATGTCCATCCAATAACATCTCTACAGGAGCAGTTAAAGACAACATTTTTTGATTCCTTTTCAATCAACACGATAAACTCATTTGAGATACCAAGGAGACATTCAATGTCAAGAGACTGACCAAAATCCCGTGCTATAACATTCCATATCACTGCTCCAACACTGAATAAGTGGGCATCCTTTCTTGGTTTGACTCGCTCTTTTTTCTTTGCTCCCAGTGTAATAAAACTAAATTTGACCGACGTGTCTACTGTTGCTGTAGTAACGAAGTTTTCTGCAAGGTCTTTCAAGTACTCTTGGCGTGTTCTAGTGGCCATGGCTCGAAATTTTTCTGATTTGTGTGCTGCATTTTCTGCATTAATAACTTTAGCTAAAAGGAAGTCCCGGAAGACTGCTGATTTAGGGAAAGTAACTCCTTTGGGGATTGGTGGTCCAAATGGTGGTACATCTTTTGATCTTGAAACACCAACACTAGGAATGAAAACAAAAGGAACAGGGAAAGATGGTTGTATTATCAAAGCTTCATTACCTGAAAAAAAATTGTTGATACATCAGACAAGCATGTACATTCAAAGAAGATGCAGCTCTTGACATTAACTGAACAATCCTAAAACATGCTGAACCAGCAAAAAGTATTAAATGTGGGTGCATTTCCTGACGTACTAACACATCATAAAATGAAATATTATAGATTCAGAAACACTTATATCAGTAAGCTGCATATAAGGAACCTACGATATAAAAAGTGCATTGCAACCCATTGTAAAAACAAACAGCATAAGCTTTCATGAACTAGAGCCTACTTCTTCAGATAGTTATTTTTTGCAGTGGTAAGAAACACAAACAGACATCAGGGTCAAAGAGCCATGAAATACATGAAGCAGACAGTGAAATGTAATCATGTAACATTCAGTTTTTATCAGGGGTCTTGTTGTAGAAAAAGAGCTGCCGGAGTTCATTAGCATAACTCATTAGCATAACTTATTTGCATATGCCACGCCCCCTGACATCACCGGAAGTGTGTCAGAAGGCCCGGCTACTTACCCTCCTGCTTCATCCTCATTCCCAAACGGAATGAGGATCGAAGCAGAGGGCGGGGTAAAGAAGGGGGCGGGGCTTCACCACGTGACCGCCCCGCCCCCTAGAGGTTCTCTTCCGGAGCTCCGTACCTGAGAGCTCCCCCTCGACTAGAGCCCTGGTTTTTATCAAGAAAACTACAGAGACCATTCACTAGTTATGCTAAGTTAATCAGCATTTGTTATGAGTGCAACTTTCTGTGTCAGAGACCATTCACTAGTTATGCTAAGTTAGTCAGCATTTGTTACGAGTGCAACTATGCTATACACCTAAAATGACTACTACATTCCTATACTACGTTACTATTACAGTCTAATGTCTTATACTACGTTACTACTACAGTAATTTCCTGATGTGGCCAGACTTCAATTATGATTCATTATGGCTCCTCACTTTTCAATTATGACTCCGGTTCCTCACTTTTCTCTACTGCCTGAGTGATCAAGATAAATAAAACAGGACTAGGCTCCTGTTTAATCAAGGAACTTGTTCCTTTCACTTTGAATAACATGGACCGCAGAGCAAAAAATGACTATCACCTTCCAATGGACGTGCACAAAATATTTGTACTAAATAATATTGTGACATACCTAAATGTTACTAATTATTAACATTTCTAAATGCATACAGTTGCATAGGAAATGACAAACTGAAAATCACAGCAATTTTTAAAGAAAATCAAGTCAGTTATCAAGAAACCTGTACTCACCTATAGCACACATTTTCTGTGCAAGGACTGTGGACTTTAACAATGACAAACACATGTTGAAAATGAGAACGAATATTTTTTGGAGTAAAAGGAAGTGCTCCAGGCTCTTGGAAGACAATGGTAACAATGTCATTTCCTATATGCCTTTTCCTTAGAAGCTAAATGCAAAAATAAGCATTAAAATAGTTAATTCTGACCACAGTGAATCTCATTTACATCTACTGGAAAAAATAACTACTAAAGTGGAAGTCCTTTTTTTAAAAAGCGATGCATTGTTTAGTCTTGAGACCTGTTATAAGCTATACCTGAAATAAACAGTGTTGAATTTGAAGATGGCACGTAAGATACTTGGCCACAATACATTTTATTGTAGTCACCCATCCCATTTTACACAACACAGCCTTCAAGGTTTTTACCAGTTTTTTATTTAAACCATCAAATTTTCACAAATTCCATTCTAGTGTACACATGTTCAAACATGCAGCATGAAGCTGTTACCAGAGTAGACAAAAGTTTTATGTTCTGACCCACTGTAAAGCAGCATCACGTGTTCAAGGCATGCAAAAAAACAGGCTTACTGCCAATCAATTATTTGTTGCCATCCATTTTCTTGAGGCAACATATTGTTTCTATCCCTAATATAAAATTCTTAATATCTGTAACAAGCGTTTTACCCCTTAACATTGTTTATCATAACCAGGGTAATTTCAGTTGCATTTGAATACAGCAGTGGGAAAAGATAAGGATATAAAGATCCCTGTGAATACACTGAAACAGTTCACTGTGTTCACCAAGGCTTCTCTGGTTTTCTTTCCAACTGCAGCTACTCACAGCATTATAGAAACCAACAGAATTTCTGGAACTTGGTCATGATGTGTATGCAGGGTCCTGGTACAAAGGAGGTCTCAGATGCTCTATCTAGTGCACATGAAGAATGCCTCCATCAGATCCTTTGGATATGCATGTGCAACACATTTACATTATCAATAAAGAAACTATATAAGAAATTGTTGTTGATGATAAAAATAGATTTCTGACTTAGATATTGAAAATGGATTACTGCCACAGGAATGGATCACTGCCACAGGAAGTGGTGGGTGCTACAAGCATGGACGGCTTCAAAAGGGAATTAGATAAGCATATGGAGCAGAGGTCCATCAGTGGCTATTAGCCACAAGGTATAGCTAGGGGCTCTGGGGCAAGTGATGCTCTGTCTTCTTGGTGCTTGGGGGGGGTCAACAGTGGGAGGGGTTCTAATGTCCTGGCCCCACTGCTGGACCTCCTGATGGCACTGGTATTTCTGGCCACTGTGTGACACAGAGTGTTGGACTGGATGGGCCTTTGGCCATTTCTGACATTGGCGTCTCTTATGTTCTTATGAATTACATATTGGCTTGGATCCTGCCAAAAATATCTACTGAAAGGACTTTTTTGCCTCTCTCTGCTACTGTTGCTGGGGGACAGGAAAAACTCAGAAACAGCAAGAAGGGGGAATGTGAGGTTTGCCATGGGAGGGGGCAAATACTCACCATTCCATCTGTACCTTATGTACCTTTTGTGGGATACAAGCTATTGCATTACTTCCCCAGGAAGAATGACCTACCAATATGGTAACTGGTTTAGGTCCATTTTTTTTGACACAGATGGCATTAGTCACCCTGGTGGGCAATCTCTGCATAAGTCAATGGAGATGCCAATTAGGGCTGCCAAGTGGTGGCAGGGGGCAGGTAAACCCCCGCTTTGGAGGCTCGATTTAAAATTTTGGTTAGCATGCTACTGCATCCGAAATATAATAATAGTTGCCTAATAGTCTCTGTTTTATGTTCTTTCCTTTATTTTATTACACTCAACTGTATTCCTATAGAGTTTTCTGTCCTAAATTCAGTTTTATGAATGTTATATTTAAGCATGTGTGTTCTATGGCTTGTTGCCATAATAAATGCCTGACTGACTGACTGACTTAGGGAGTGCTAAGAGGCAAGGGGGTGGGGTGGGGCACTGGAGGTAGGCCACTTAAACTGTGTTGGTCACTTATTTATGATTGATCAGGCTATGGCACTATGCTGGCAAATAGCATTCCAACACCTGGTTGCACCTCAGTGATCACCAGCACAATTCATAACACACTGTCATTATTGCAGAAAATAAAATTAAAAGCCATGTTCTCAATAGCCAACTATTCCAGAAGCTCTGTGTTGAGAATGATGAAGACTTTGAACATTTGCTGCTTAACACTGAAGTTTATTGGCTATCAAAAGGCAACTCATCATCATCATATCATCATAAGGCAACTTTGTGAGATGCTTTTACAACCTTTTTAACACTATCATCATCATATCATCATAAGGCAACTTTGTGAGATGCTTTTACAACCTTTTTAACACTGTTGTGGAGTTTTTTGAAGACACAAATGCTTTGCTCAGTGATGAACTCTAAGAGATCAAGCATGACATTACTTATTTTTCAGAACTGTTTGCAAAGTTCAATGAAATTAATTTGCAGTTGCAAGGAAATGAGGTCAGTCTTATTATGGTCAAATATGTCATTTCTACCTTTATTTTAAAATAAACTCTGTTCAAACACAATATAGGCTGTCGTGAGCTATACCAATTTCTGAGCTCATCTGAGCTAGAAGAGAAAGGTGCAATACAAGTTGATGATCTGCAAGTTTTTTGTGACTATTTGGGTATGCTACATGAAGATACGTCTGAGTGATGACTCTCACTAAATAGGTTTAAATCAGACATTGGGAAAGTGGCATCACTGAATCAAGCCTACCCATTGCATTAAGAATTTACTGAACAGTGGTTACTAAAGGACTACCAGACTTAGAAAAACTGGTATTACTGGATTAAGTTCAGTTTTGTTGAATAAATTAAATGAAAAACTTTCAGTTGGATTCTGAATAAATATGCAATTAATAGTTACTGTTTTGAATTTGTTATTATTGTCCTTAGTGGGTTGTATAAACCACTATTCTGAATAATGCTTTTTATAGGGTAGGGTAAGGGGCACTGGGAATGAGTTTGTGGAACTAAAGGGATGGACCCAAAAAGTTTGGCAACTACTCATCTGTTTTCAGGAACTTTAATAGATATTCGAATGTGTTTTGTTGCTTAACGTGGTTGATATTTTTCTATTATCTTAAATTTAGCATACTGAATAAATTATTGAAATAGTTCAAAAACTGGGAATTCATTTGTTAAAAACCTTACCAACCTAGATAGGTCTGAGTTATGTCCAACATTTAAAAATAAATTCAACATAACACTACCAGAAGGATTATAATCAGTAACATCTGATTCCACATAACATTAAGAAGGCAAACCTGTGATAAGTCCAAGCATGATTATAAACATCAGGTTAAAAGTGTAAGGAACAGGAAAGGAGAGTTACATTGTTGATGAACAGCACCATAAAAGACAATCCTGGTACAGTTGTAAAATGGAATAAAATTGAATGGAGAAAAAGGAAAACAAAAACATACTTTCTAGAGATGGAAAAACATACTGGTTTAGAAATTAAACAAATTAAGACAGGCCATAATGAACTCTGGAAATGAACCCTGGATGTCCTCAGGCTTATGTATCTTCCTTCTACTCTCACAGGTGGCTCAGACATAATGCCTTTGTGTTTTATTTATGGAAGAAGGGAGAATAATAGTTCAATTAAATAAATTATACTGAGGAAAGCATTGAGAAGTTCTGCAATCCCAACACACCACAGTTTGCCATCACAACTAATTCAGACAAAATTGCCCACAAACTAGGATTCCAAATTAGGATGAAATGTCAACAAATGCGTAAGCCAAAAATTTTCAAGGCTTAGAATTACTGTGGACTACTTTCTTTAAGAACAAACTATGGCTTGTTGTTACCTCTGAACAAAGCCTGGGTATTTGTTGCATCCTATACAACTTTATTTTCCAACTAATGAATCAGTCATATTTCCCCTTGAATTTCTCTTTGTCCTCATCTCTGCATTTCAGATATGTTCAATCTGTTTATTTACTGCTCTACCATACTTTGAGCCATAATGGAACATTTAACCAAGAACAATAGAAATTCTTAGTTTAGTACACATGCCACATTGTAAGTATGCTGTAATTTTCTTATACTCTGTCAGCAGGTCAATAATGTTAGTACGATCAACTCAGTGCTAAACACATGCATGCAGAAGTAAGATTTACTGACTGTGCTCAGCAAAGTTTGAAACATTCCTCCAGCCTAAGAAGTCTTCCTCCAACATAAGTGATTCTTCATGCAGTAGAAGAATAGCTGGACTCTCACCACTAATCTACACAGACACTATTTGCAATTAATAGTGCAATCCTAAGTAAAGTCATGCCCTTCTAAGCCTATTGACTTCAATGGATTTTAAATGGTGCTACTCGCCTTAGGACTGCGCTGTAAGAATCTTAGGATCACAATCTAAACATATTAAAATGAGTTCATAAATGTTGATATAACAGTTTATTAGATTAATGAGATTTCCATAAATGGGTGTCTGTTTGATGCATTTGCATTTATTTAATTATATCTGATTTTTCTCACCAACTGGGCCCCAAAGCAGTTCACAGTATCATTCTCCTTCCTCCATTTTCTCACAATAACCACCCTGTGAGGTAATTTAAGCTAAGACAATATGACTGGCCAAAGGTCATCTAGTGAGTTTCCCTGATAGAAATGGGGATTCAAACTCGGGTCTGGTCCAACACTCTATCCACTATATCATGCCATGCCAAAAGAGAATATTAAGTAGAATCTATTGTATTTTCAGAAGCCTCTACTGAATATGATCAATCTAAACTAAAGCCTTTAACTTGCATATCTCCCTGTCTGTCCCTCAAAATACAGGACAATCCAGGCTCATACAAATAGTTTCTCCTCTGTCTGTGGTAATTTGAAATTGGATTTACTAGCCGTAAGTTCAAGGTCATTATCTACCTGGTTATTTGTTTTTGATGTATAAGGAAGTGTAAGACTTAAACCTTTCTTTCCAATATTTCTAAGCTGCTTTACTACAGGTACACTGGCACTGATACCATAATAATCTTTTTTTCATAAACCTCAATCATTGAAGCTAAAGTAACAAGAATATCTTGTAATAAATCATACTATATCTTTCTTCATTCAATTTAATAGTGGAATATGAATAGACATCACAAGGAAACTATCAAACTTATTTTAGTTCAGCCATAAAATAAGTGGTTTTATTTTAATTATAACTTGTTAATATTTACACATATAAACATCACGTATTTCAATCAGACCTGATTAAAATTGGGCACATTCCAAACATTGCCATAGTGGTTTACCTCAGCCTTAAGAAAATAATCTGTTTTATTTAAATCAGATAAAACTACATTTGGAGAATAGTTCTGCATTAATCAGGTCTGACCAAAGGAAACAAAAGCAAATGGTGTAAGTGTGAAGGGAAATCTTGCAAGGAAATGATCTGAAAGGGTGTTTATAAGGGTAAGGGTTCAACAGGGAAAGCCTTTAAGTATGATTTATAAGGAAAGCCAATACAAGGAGGTGGTGCTGGCCACACCAGAGTGGGTAGTGCTCTCCGTTCTGATCAGAACACTGAATGAGGGCTCCCCACTCTATACGGCAGCCAAAGTGAAAAATTACCTTAGTGTTTGGATCTCCTGCTGGCTCTAAAACTAGAGGGATGTCCTGATCAGTGACCAAGCAGGGCGTAGTTATTTCCTAGAAAAAGCAACAAACATTTCTGGTGTGCCCTATTTCTGGCTCGCAAGTAACTGGATTCTAACAAATGCTCACTCCTTGCTCACTGGAGATAGTGCTGATAAAAGGTTACCAACTGCCTGGAGAAAAATAATATCCTGTCCCTTCAACAGAGGCTTGATGCAATGTTAATTACCAAAAGATGCCAGTTACCTCCATGCTTCAGCTGCCCATTTCCACATATTAAGCCTATATTAAACAGGACAGGATGCTTTCCCCAGGTCTGTTGGCAACCCTATGCTCATAGTAAGTGGCTAAGTACCATGGATGTAGACGGATGTATAACCTTTACTTCACTGTGACAACACTAGGCTTGTAGATGTCATTTCACTCTACAGCCATACTCAGACATCACAACAAACCCCTGCCTCTAATAAGCACAAACACAGGTTACTCATGAGCTCCCACCTGTGTGCCCTCCTTATGTTCCAAGCATGGTTGATGGTTTCGTGTTTTGAGAAACATTGAATCAAGCTCCAATTTGTTATGCTATCCAAATGCAGATGCTGGGGCAAAATGGAGCTTGTTTCCTCTCCACAAATTGAGATTCTGGAATCTGAAATCTGCAAGCCTTTACTTGTGTTCGTGCATGAAAAGATGAGTGGGGGATGATAGAAAAGAGTGCTGTTAACAAACAAAACAGAGGTTTGTTGTGAAGTTTGAATGCAGCCTGTTACAGAAAGTACTCACTGCTTGGCTATATGGATGAAATGAGACAAGCCTTACAGGCAAAACAAAATTTCTACATCACATTGCTAGTATGTCTATCCTTGAGGACATAAGTAACTAAATTTGTGGTGCTAAACTTCAAATAAGCCTCAGCAAGAAAAGTTATATTATGTGGATTCTTTCCAGTGCATAAAGATAACAGTGAAAAGAGAAGCTAAACATTCATTAGCTATTCCTTCTACACATTAAGGTTGGCTAAATGTGGTCACTTGAGTGTGCTTATTACATTTTATGGAAAAGTGTCCATGCTGTGCAAGTACTGCTGGTATCCAGCATCATTTTAAAAAATAATGTGGTGGGTCTTCATATCTCAATAGTATTCAAATTTGGAAAACTACCACATTATTTTTATCCCAGGAATGAACATAGTGCGATATTACTCTTAAAAATACCAAGACTGTCCAAGATACAAAGACTGATGATGAGTGTTTATTAAAACATTGTGGAAGGGTGTGGTTGTTACTGGGAAAATAATGGAATTAGAGCTGGAATATTTTGATAATAAAGCAAGAAGAGCCTTTATTTTCTCTATAGAAGAAGACACATAAGGGATATTAGGAAAAGATTTAGGCAAAAATAAGAACATGGAATAGCAGTATGGGTGGCTGAGCAAATGCAAAGGTGTGGGTGACAGACAATATACAATTCCAGAAAAGGTGGATCAGGGCAAAAGGTTATTTCCTGTACCAATTAGCAAATCCAAGACAAAGACAAACATTCAACATCAAGTAAGGTCACTATTTATTGTCATTGCCTGTGACCACAAACTACAAGTATTTACTCAAAATCAAGCTTATCCAAGTATATGCCATTTTCCATACCAAATGACAGCTGCAATTTAAACCATCCACAGATAAGATTACAGCTTCTGAAATGTTTTTCCAATGCATTCTGTATGCTGTGTGTTAGCAAAGGAAACGAAACCTTTGCAGAAAAATAGAACTATGTGATAAGAATATTGGCAATAACTTTCAAATATTTAATTAATCAGGTGGGATCCAGCCATTTGTGATCCTTGCACAAGCCAACCTTCTCACTTTTCCATGGCCCAGAAAAAAGGCATAGGGGAATTCATTTCAAAGTCAGGGAACTCTGAAATGTTAATTCCTGGGGTTGTGAGACTCATGTGAAGTAACAGTTTTTGTGAGTTAATGGGCTGCAGCAAGGGGGAAGGGGGTGAAATTTCTCCCTTCTTCTTCCATCACTACAGTTCAGCTGATGTCAGCGGGAGTGATTTTGCTGTCCTCACCCTTCCCACTTCTTCTCACTGACGTGCTTGACTATTATCCACGTGGATCCCACAAACCCAGGAAGCATGTTTTCCAGGGTCAGAAATGGCTGCAGTGGTGAGGGAAATGTGGGGAAGATCCACGAACATCACTGGATCCCACCCATTATCTTTACTAGTTGCAGCAGACCTCAAATGATTACAAAGGGTTTTAAACTAACTTATGTGATGCTGAGCTTCCTGTGAGCCTCTATGGTAAAGTCTATTTTATGCATCCTGGCAAATAAGATATGCTTGACAAGCCCTGCTTTACCCTCCATTGGAAGCAGATGTGAAATTGACTGCTCCTAGAAGTAGTCTTTTCAGTTATGGCACCATGACTTTGGAATGAGCTTCTCTCAAGCCAAATGTATTCCTACTGCCAGATAAATACTTTCTTGTTCACCTGGGATTTCCGTTGAACATAACTTTTTCTGTTTTTTGTGATTTCATTCCTGCTTTGGCATTATTTGTTAATTAATTTATATGTTTTTAAGGCATTCATTTATTACTCTAGTGTTTCATTTGTTCTATTTGTGTTTAATGTGGACTGTGGGGAGCTGTTCAGAGCTACTCTTAATTGGCATTTATGCTTCTGTTGTTCTAAATAGTTTTTGATGTGGGTTTGGGTGGGGTTGTAGTATGTTTTATATTTTATTATGCTGCCCCAAGAGCCTTTGGGCTGTAGGGAGAGATACAAATTGTTCAAGAAAACAAAACAAACAAATAAACAAAAATGACCTACACAGGAAACCTGGTATAACTATATATATTTACTTTGGCCATTTAAAGTATGACTACTTTCATGTATTTATGAAATAGCTGCTATATCCCTGTAATTGGTCCAAAAGGTCCTGAATTTTATAGGTATGATGAACTATGGAAGACGTTTGTCTTTTCACATGTGATTTCTAGCACTGCTTTAAACAGTAATGCGTTTTCATCAGAAAGCCGTTTGCATCATCACAATTTGTTATGATTTTCTTTTGCTCTGTATCAAATAATGATACAGAAAGAGTGGTGATAATAAAAAGAAAACTGGTCCAACTTTGTAAATGTCCCTTTGACAGTTTGCCACCTTCCTTCATTTTAAAATTAATTCATATATTGCCATTACAAAGACTATTTTAGTTTTTATACATCTTTACTGGAGGTTGAAAGCAGTCAAGATACACAAAAACTACAACAGAACTACATTTTTAGCTCTTTTTTGACCCCATCTCAAGTTGTACGTAAGATTTTTCCTTTTATGTATATGGAGAAACTATCACAAACAAATAGTATTGTTTCTTCTTTGAAGACACACTAACATTCAGAACTTTACACTGACATCAGTAATCTAATTTGTGGATGGCCTTTCTATTCATAAATATACCTCTTCTCATCCAAAATATTTTAATATCTTTATATTATGTTGAAAAATTACTTTAGCCCAGTGACTTTCATACACAGGAACTTAGGTGTGTTCTTGAGTGCCTGTAGAACTCTGGAACAGTATGTTTATACATATAAATAACCTCATTTATGAAACATTTTTGTGCCAAAGATTTTATCTCATCAGCTAGTACAGGCAAAGACAGGGTTAACCTTACAAAAACAGTAATTCTAACCCCACTGATGCCAACAGCAAAACCCCATTAACTTCTTTCATTCATGTGTGTACCTCAGGGTTTTATAAAACTTCTGATGCTGTATAATGTTTAGCCATCCTTAATGTTTTGAGATATTCTGAACAAGCATATTGATGTATATTTTCACACATAATTGTATTTTCTGAATAGTGCAGTCTTTTCTATCTGCATAAAAGTGTTACTACATAAATAAGAGATTAGACTATTGAAATTGTACATTATAATGGTTTAAAAATTAAAATGTACCTCCCTGCATCTTCACATGCATATACTTAAACACAAACATTATGAAACTAGATTAGGGTTACCAACTCTGGTTTGGGAAATTCCTGGAGATTTTGAGGGGGGCACCTGGGAAGGGTGGGGCTTGGGGAGGAGAAAGACCTCAGCAAGGTATAATGCCATAGGGTCCACCCTCCAAAGCTACCTCATTTTCTCCAGAAGAACTTATCTTTGTCATCTGGAGATCAGCTGGAATTCTGGGAGATCTCCAGGCCCCACATTGAGGTTGGCAGCCCTAGGCTAGATTAAGTTGGTTTTCAAACCAAAAATGTTTAACTTTCCAGAAATATTGTACTATTGAATATGGCAATGTACCACAATAATTAACATTAAAGTTAAACACTTTAACATTGTATTTTAGTAACATACAATGATCAAATTAAATCATAATCACAGTTCCGAAGACCTATTCATAACAATTTGACAGGCGATTACAAAAACAAAACAATATGCAGATGTGACAGAAAAGAGCATATTCCAAAAACTGATTTAAGGAGACATACCTGTTGCCTATTACTAGGCATATAGGGAAGCATAGTTGACACATGAAACATTATTTCATAGTCTTTGTAGGTAGTATAAAGGGAATGAGTTCCAGTTGAATCAGCTGAAAATAAATATGATTATAAGTGGATCAGCAAAAATAATATCAATACAGTACACAAATGGAACCATACTATGTTTCCATTTTCAATTCTAGGAAAGATTACCTTAATTCAAGACAGATCTAAACCAATCTATGTGATGTTACAAAAACTCCTCCTCACGGCATACATCCTACTTTGTACTTATAATTAGGCAGTTCAACAGGTCACCAGCGGCAATTAAAAATTAGCTACAGGTAAGCAAGTATAACCACAGCACTAACATACACATACACATACACCCTGACCATTTATTACTTTTAGTTAGGGAAACAGGAGCGTCCTGTAGTTATAGCATCTGGCCTCCCTGACTACATTCAGATGTCACAATAAGGCGTTTGTTAGTCTACTGCTTACCACCTTTCCTGCCTCCAAGCTGAATCCCTAGATGTTATCCAGAGCTCCTTCCCATTGCCAGACTGCTGGTAAAGCATTGCTATATATGTATCCTAGATGCTTCACTGGATTCCTGAACATTTAACTTTCAAACAGATTTAAAAAAAAAAGTCCTCCTCCCCCTTCCGGAGAGTCTGACTTTTCTGAAGCACATCACTTCTTGGTGAGTCATCACCAGTGTGTATATGGGGGGGGGGGACAGGAGGCAGAGAAAAGGAGGGATAGAGTTTCTGAGAAGGTACCCTCTATAGTCCTACTCAGCTGGAGCAGTAAAGTTTTCTGTTACTCTCTGCTTCCAGTTCTCAACGTAACAGGCTGAGAGTGGTGGAGTTCCAAAACAAAGAATTTCTGCATTCAGAAATCACAACAAGTTACAGTTAACAAGCCAGGCACATATCGTAGTTTACAATTCCAATTCAGAAAATCAAAACACAAATTCAGGACTCACTACTACTTTTTTTTGTTTCATTCAAACTTACTTTTGTTATCTAGCTGAGCTCTGTATTTATTAAAGCCTTTCAGCCGTACTCTCTGACCAAGGAGATCAAGGAATTCTTCAAAAGCAGGTCCCGCTATCTCATTGTTATACATCTCTTCCTCTGTGCTTTGGCCTGCTTTGCAATACAGGATCCCAATCTTGTGCTGAAAACTCAGCTGAAATATGACAAATAAGGTAAGGGGGGAAAAGACAGCCAAAGACAAAGTTCTTATAATTAAAAGCCTTCACAGCTGTACTTTGTTCCTCTAATAATAGATAAGCTTTCTTTAAAAAAAAAAAAAGTCAGAAAAGCCTAAAACCTGTCAAGGATGGGATAATTTATATACTAAACATAGAGAAAAGTACAAAAATCAAGACTATGGATTAATTGTGGGGAGTGTTCACATTATCACACTGTACTTTGGAATACTTTATTTCAACATGCCCAACTCAACAATAGAAGTTGATTTTAACATATGCTGGTTTTCTCTTTCCTTTTCAAATCAATCTAATGTGTCTCTGCCCATGGAAAACATATAGTTATTTCACGGTGCTATGTGGCAATGACCCCAACTGATACGACAGATGTGGGTGGGGGTAGGGACGCCAGCCCTTGGCTGGCAACCCTAGGGAGCATTAGGGACACAGACTCCTTGGAAGTGATGGCATGATGCCCTAGGAATTTCAAAAATCTCTATTTTAGCCCTGACCTGGATAGCCCAGGCAAGCCCAATCTCATCAGATCTCGGAAGCTAAGCTAGGGCTGACCCTGGCAAGTATTTGGATGGGAGACCTCCAGAAAACACCAGAGCCAGGAGGCAGAGCCACTTCTCTGAACATCCTCCATGCCCCAGTAGGGGTCACCAGAGGTTGCTATGACTTCCAAGGATGGGCACACACATGCGAGCACACACACACACACAATGCAACCCCCTCCAAAAAAAATCTCTATTTTCTGTGGCTAAAGAACAGAGGGTTTTTTTGAAATTCCTGTAGTGTCATGGCACCACTCCCACTGAGTATACAGGGAGCATCAACAGGAGATTCCCAACCATTACCGCATAATTGGCAACCCTAGGTGGGGAGCTACCCCACCAGGAAGAGTGAAAAGATGAACCAGAAATATATTCAGAAGACTTGGGAACTAAAACAGAATTGAATTAAGAGGCTGACAGGCCTGAGTAACAGAGCTGCTTTAAATAGCCTATATGCCTAGCAAGAAATAGCCTAGGCAAGAAATAAACGGAAAAAGAAGTGTGTTTCCTCCTAACAGAAACAGGGTGAGAAATATAGGTCTCACTTCCTGACTAATTGGTAAAAAATCATGCATGATACCAGATAGCTTCCAACAAGAAATGTTATTGGTATTAGCAATGTCTGCACTATATGGGAAGAACAGAATTACTTCTTTAACAGCTAAGTGAGCAAGACATGGTTACCCACATTGGCATTCATCACACTACAGCCAGTGACTCATTTAGACATGAGAATCCTCCTCCTCTGTTGGTGTTCATTGGCCAGAATGTGTGTTAATACCTACTGTCATTAACACTGAATTGAAATATTATGTGCAATACAATGTGCAATCTTTATCACTTTCTATATTCGGTACTATTAACATATCCATCAAACAAACAGAATAGCTATTCTCTCCCTATTGCAATACTTGGAATGGTCAGACACAGCCAGTAAAAGCAATAACCTCAGCTACTGCAGCTGTCTGAACAAATGTTTGAGTTTGCTCATTGGTTGAGTTTGCTCACTGATTTCACTCACCGTGGGTGTAACAATGCAATTATACATTTAAAAAACAACAACACAGCACAATAGTCAACATCGTTTGGCACATTAAGATTCATATAAGTAGTGTTGCTTCACATGGGATTGTCACAGAAGCCAGGTCACAACCTGTAGGATTGTGGAACATTTTTATGGCAGCTCACTTCCTTTTGAATGAAGTTCAAAATCTAATTGGGGAGGCGTTGTGACTGTTACACCTTACTAAGGGCAGCCAATGGGCTGGGAGATTGGCATAAGCAGTTAAACTGTATTGTCACCAATTTGGCAGGTTTTTGTTAGTTGTCCTACATCTCGTTATGAA
>NW_015167599.1:51087-57583 GCF_001447785.1 Gekko japonicus | reverse complement strand
CAGGAATGGGGGTGGGGTGTCATTCAAATTAACAATGGAAAGATCCTCCCCCTCCCCACCTGTTCTGCATTGTTCCAAGTTAGTATGTCTATGTAATTCAGACCATTCTCTAAGTTCATTAGGCCATATCTAGGTAGCAGAAACAGGGCAGGTTGATGCACTATAGGTAAGACAATTGGCAATTGTTTTCTGGGCATCACACTGGAGGAGGCAGATGAGGCTTAAAAATCTCATTATACTGTTTTGTGCAAATCATGATAAATGATGCCAGCTGGAATTCTGGCCCAATTTGGAGCCAGGGAAGGCTGCTAGTTAGGCAGCAACCTGCCCTCAAAAGTATAGTAAGAATTTTACTGATGAGTCTTTAATAAAGTCTAGTATAACCCAGGAGCTTCTGTCTTGTGTCTTCATTACAAGTGACAAATTGTATATATAGATAAGTAAACAACATAAACATCTGAAAGGTTCAATATTCTCGCTTTGCTAGTAAAAGTGAGAACACCTTAGTCACAATATGTATAAGAGACTGACTCCTACCACCCTGACAACATATTTCAGGTATTCATATTTCACATGTATTATCCTGTTACAATACTTCTTAATATATCCTTATAAAGTAAGCATTATAATACTCATATTATAGACACTAGCCTGCTACCCGTGCTTCACTACGGAATTTAAGTTCCGTAAATCCAGTTATAATACTGAAGATGCGAAATTTGAAATGTGACATTTGTTGTAGGAATTCTAAAGGAGAAGACTGTAGTGTAAGAAATCAAGTGAGACATACATATGTGTTTTTTCCTCTACCGAAGGATCTCTCTCTAGACCACATTGGAGGTTCTGCCCTCAGGTGTTCCTGGATTGTTTTGCTCAAATGGAGACTGTGTTGTTCTGAGCACCTCAGGGTGATCTTGCTGGTACTTGGCCTGTGCAGCTCAGTGCACTGCAGGAGTACTATGTGCAAATGTCTTTGCCACAATCCTAAGTTGCCTCCTCCTTGTTGCATTAGTGTACCTGGCTCGATGTTTGCCAGGAGCTTTCTTGGGAGCAGTAAGAGGTGAGAGGTGTGAGGGAGAGTTGGTGTGAAGGAGTGGTGATGTGGGGGACATTTCTTCAGGTTCATGAGGGGGGAGGCACACATCGAAATGGCTCCTAGAAATGTCCTTTACTATCTCGCCATAAACATTCATACCCTGGCCCTGCTCCTACACCTGACAGACACCAGCCTTTCTGGTGTTGGGGGGGATTGTATTTAAAGGCATCAGGGAGGCTGGGCCAGCAGCAGTGTTAAGGCAATCCTGCTGAGCAAACCTCCCCGGCGGCTGTAAGCATCCCACCTCCTCTCCTACACCTGACAGGCAGCTGCTTGTCCAGTGTAAGAGAAGGAGGGGGAGGAGTATTAGAAGCCACGGTGGAGGTAGGGCTGCACCTGACAGACAACCGCCTGTTAGGTGTAGGAGGTGGGGGGAGTGTGTTGGAAGCCATCAGAGAGGCTGGGCCAGCAGCTTTGCTTCACCTCACAGGTGGTTCTTGGCCACTTCTGATTTCCTCAACTGTCATTAGCTCTCTGCAGTCCTCTGTAACTGTTGGCTTTTTTTACCTTAGAACACTGAAGTCTGCACCTGACCAGTCAGAGAGTGGAGGGTGCAGGGAGGCAGCCACCTGGCAGCTGCATAGGAATCAATGGGGGGAGCACATTTTACCCCTTTTGACCCACTTAGGGGTCAAATGTCTAAAAATCCCTTCTTAGCGAGCACCTACGCCACGGTAGGAGTGCTCTCCCCGAATCTGGTGTCTCTAGGTCCAGCAGTTTGGCCTGGGCGTTGATTTTACAGTGAGGAGACTTTCTTTCATATATATAGATGGGGCTGAGATTGAAAGATTACACAGCTTCCCCAAAGTCGCCTAGTGAGTTCATGACAGAGGGCAAAACAAAATATGGAAAAATATTTCTTGGTACAAATTAAACCTATGCATTCGGGATTGCAGTTACGACTAGAGGCGTGAAGACTCATCATTTCCTAAGCCTTTCCCCCAATTTTTCCAATGAAAAATTTGGAGAGCACTGAAAAAAATTCCAATTATCTTTTTTTCTTTTTTAAAAAGTGAAACACTTTAAGACAAGGACCTACAGGGGATGAGAGTTAATACTAGAGATGTATTAGCATTTCTTTTGTTTTCTAGATTGAAAGTCATTCTGTTACTTTAGGAACATAAAATATGACTATGGACATTTTAACTTGGCATGAAATTATCACAACTAGCATATTAAAAATATAGTGTATCCAAACAATTATTACAAACAGAATACCCACCCACATGCAAAAACAAAACTGAAACCTTTTTCTTTTCTTGTGACAATAGCACCTCCTAAAGGAAGAAATGCATCTTGTTCTTGCATTGGAGAGTTCAGTTTGTAACCTAGGACTTGCTTGTCCTCAGTGCACAGAGATTAGATCAATCTGATACCATACATACTTTTAGAAATGATTTGGAAAATATTTGAACCCCTTGTCATAAAATATTTTATTCATCAGGTTGAAATAGAATGTTCCATAATCATTTTTTTCCTTTTCTTTTTTCAATTTTTCCAATTTTTCGGAAAAAAAACAAAAAAGGCTTCAGGAAAAAAACGGAAAACGTTTTTCCAGAATTTTTCCAGTTTTTTTCCAGGCCTTCACATCTCTAGTTAATACATTACAAAATTTTGTTTTTTAATTTCAACTCCCCCCCCTTTCTTTTATGGGGCAAAATTAAGATGCATGTGCTAAGGAAGCAATAGGATGCAGCAGTTTCTGCACCCCCCCCCCCAAGTATTAAATATTTTTGCTTGTAGAAAACTAGGGCATTTAAACATTTTCACTGGATAAATATGACGGTTAATACAGTTTAATACAGGATGCAGCAGTTTCTGCACCCCCCCCCCAAGTATTAAATAATTTTGCTTGTAGAAAACTAAGTCATTTAAACATTTTCACTGCATAAATATGACGGTTAATACAGTTTAATATGCTAATTATGTTAGAAAGTATACATTTCACATCACTAAGAATATTACTGCTGTGAATAGCATTGCTATATGCCTGCTGAAGGAACTCTCATCCCCTGTGGGTCCTTCCCACTGCCACTCAGCTGGGCAATGGGAGAAAATAGGGGGGAAATGGGGGATGGCAACATTCCAATGCACTGATGTCACTTCTGGCACAACCAGAAGTCACATCACTGCATTGCTGGTGACACTCTAGCAATCAGTGAAAACTCTATGGTTATACTATATGGTTAAACCATAGAGTTTTGGTTAATACCCGAGTATCACCAGCAATGTGCAGATGACACAGTGACCAAAGGTGATGTCATTACATTTCCAGCCAGGGCCCACTTCAGGAGGGAGGAGAGTCTCCCACTGGTTGCCAGCCTCATGCTGGCAACCAAGATGTGAATAAAGTATGCTAATTTAGACAGGAAAATTAGATGCCTACATTTCTTCTGGTTTAAACACTGATACATTTTGTATTTTCTTATATAGTCCAATCTGCAAATATGCTATATATTGGCAGTTTTCCATACTGTGCTGTTCTAAACTTTTCCCGGAACCTGCTGACTAACTACAAGTAATATCCTGCTGCAATATGAATACTAAATTATGTTGTGGGAGGAGAGTCTTGAGACAGTTTAATGTTGAGACAGTTTAATGTCTCAAGCAAATAGGTTAATGTTCTGAAGCTAAGTTACTATAGGTAATTGTTTCGAAAATTCTCAGTTCTGCAAGCTACAGGTTCAAGTCTGTTACATTCAGAATAACAAGATATTTCAGTAAGATAACACATGGTCACACAAGTACAGGCAATGCAATGTATTACCTACCCCTTGTTCATCCAGTTTAAGCAGCTGTTCAGAGACTTTCGGTGAGTTGGAAGCTTGCCTCAGGCACTGAATGCTCAGTTCTGGTATTACATATTCCAATACTTCCTTAAGCGGCAGGCCTCGTGCTGTGCCATGTCTAGCAGTTGAGGGAATAGCATCTTCTAAAATAGCTCCTCTCAGTGTTGTAAGCTACAAGAAAAATAAAGTCTGAATATTTATCATTCTAACACTCCCCTAGCATAGTCTTCAGTAAGCAAAAGGGAGACACGCGGTTAATTCATTGTGGTGTTGTGCAAAAGTTAGCAGGGCAACTTCAAAACTAAAATAAAGACAGATGTTCAAAAGAGCAAATACAAGAAAGTAATTTAACTATCTAAATCAAGACCAGACTGAATTACCAGTCTTCTATACTTCATTTTAGCCCTTCAGTCACTGCTTTGTGTGCATTAAGTGCCGTGCATTAAGTTCTATCATTAACAGTCTTGCTCAAGTCTTGCAAACTAACCCTGATTGTGTGAGATGTGTTAAGTGCCAAGTGCCATCAAGTCACCTCTGATTTATTTATTTATTTATTCAATTTATATCCCACCCTCCTCGCCAGGGTGACCTTATGAATTAATGACCTCCAAAATGTCCTTGCAAACTGAGAGCCATAGCTTCCTTTACTGAATTAATCTCCTGTTGGATCATCCTCTTTTCTTGCTGCCTTCAATTCTTCCTAGCATTATTGTCTTTTCCTGTGAGTGACCAAATGTGACCAAAGTACAATCACCTCAGTTTGGTCATTTTAGCTTCTAAGGAGACTTCAAGCTTGATCTGATTTAGAACCCACTTATTGGTCTTTTTGGCAAACCACGGTACCAATAAAACTCTCCTCCTACACCACATTTCAAATGGGTCAAGTTTCTTCCTGTTAGTTTTCTTTCACACCTATACATAGTAATGGGGAATACTTCAGTGTGAATTATCATGATCTTGGTCACCAGCAACACGTCCTTAACACTTAAGGATCTTTTCTAGTTCCTTCATGGCTGCCTTTCCCAGTCTCAATTGCCTTCTGATTTCTTAGTAGCAACTTTCCTTTTCATTGATAATGGAGTCAAGGAACAGAAAATCTTAATTTCAATTTCTTCATCATCAGCTTTAAAGCTGTATAATTCCCAGATGGTCATTAGTTTTGTCTTCTTGATGTTCAGCTGTAATCCTGCTTTGGCATTTTCTGCTTTAACCTTCATCAGGAGTCATTTCAAGTTTTCACTTTTTTCTGCCAGTAATGTGGTATCATCTGCATATCTCAAATTCTTATTCTTCCTTTCACTAATTTTCACTGCACCTTCATCTAAATCTAATCCAGCTTTCCTTATGACATGTATTGCATGTAGATTGAACAGAGAGAGAGGTAAAATATATCCTTGTCTGACACCATTGCCAATTGGAAACCATTCTGTTTCGCCATATTCTGTCCTAACAGTAGTCTCTTGTCCAGAGTAGAGGTTGCACATCAAAACAATCAGATGTTGTGGCACACCCATTTCTTTAAAAACCAACCATAATTTTTCATGATTACCCCTGCCGAGAGCCACCATGGCCCCCTGAACAAAGATTCCATCTGCCTCCCCCCTGCATATGACCCTGATCCAAATCAAATATCATAACGAACTAATCACTTGGCTTGCTGTTACCATGAATCAATAAAAGAACTGGCCTGCCTGTCCAAGTGTGTTTGTTTGTTTACTTTATTTATATCCCACCTTTCTCCCCAATGGGGACTCAAAGCGGCTTACATCATTCTCCTCTCTTCCATTTTATCCTCACAACAACCCTGTGAGGGAGGTTAAGCTGAGTGTGTGTGACTGGCCCAAGGTCACCCAGCATGCTTCCATGGCAAAGCAGGGATTCAAACCTCAGTCTCCCAGATTCTAGCCTGACACTTTAACCACTACACCACACTTACAGGCATGACTCATCAGAGAAAAAAGCTAGGAGACTCAGAATTGGCCACCAGCTTCAGGATGATCATGGCCCAAACTGAAAAGCATGGGAAAATCCTGCCCCAGGTGAGACAAACTACCACCATACCATGCTATTTGCAACTGAAGCTAAGGGTCTCTGTGGCAGGCATAACTCAGAAAATAATGCTACATGTTTGAAAATTGACCACTAACCTAAAAATGATGATGGAAGTTGAAGGGCCAAAAATGAACTGGAACACACCCTGAACCAGGTTATCTTCATGACAAGAGCTTTTAAGCAACCTGTCATGTGTCTCTAATACTCAGATCCTCAACTCAGCATAGAAATTGCTGGGTGATACACTCTCAGCCTCACCTCACAAGGTTGTTGAGAGGATTAAATGGAGGACAGGAGAACAATGCAGCTTCAGGTCCCCATTGGGGAAAAGGACTGGGTATTGTATTTGTTATATATCTAATTTTTATTCTAAAAAATCACATCATTTGTCATACACCAAAGTAGTTTTTACAAAGAGCGATTAGATCTTCCATCAGGACAATAATGATTAACAACCCAGTGCCTGAACTGGGAGTTGTAACTTCTGTTCCACATGTATAACCATTAAAACAGATTAATATTCCATTATCATGCAAGGAAAGGGTGGAGGAGGGGTGAC
>NW_015167599.1:45298-51039 GCF_001447785.1 Gekko japonicus | reverse complement strand
CCCCCCCTTCGTTTCAGAATATTAACAAAGGTTTGCTACTATACTACTTTTAAGTACATTCTGTTGCCAAGCAGAACAGGGATGAGAAGGTTTTGAGACCAAGAAGTGAAAAGAAAGGGGGTGGGGAGACAGGAAAATTAGTTGGAGAGAGAGAGAATATGAGAAAAGTGTGGAAAGAAGGAGAGAAATGAAAGAAAAGAGGGGGAAAGGTTATTTTAACTTGCTGCAACACCCTAACTACTGGTTCGCAAGATCTGGCTGAGCTGAGTGCAAGGAAAGGAAGAGAAAAAAGTTAGACTATTGTAGAAAATGACCTTGGTTAGCAGGCTGCAGGCCGACAGTTAGTGTAGCAGCCATCAGCCATGGTTGCTTGTCTTGCTCCATTGCTGGATTAGTTTATGGGTTTAGCATGATCTGTTAGGCAAGTTTACTTCAGTCTTGGAGAAAGGGAAGTCTAGCCAACAGTAGAGTGCCATTTTGCAATGCTTAGACATCCCTGCACTCATAGTGGTTGCAGCCAGAACTGCACTAAAATAAATGGAAAGACATTCAGCTGGATGCAGCATGATGCTGGCTTCAAGGGCCCTCCAGCTGACCTGGGCCCAAGGTTCCCTCTAAGCTGTGGAGTCCTGTGAGCAAAAATTCTACTTTGTGAGCTACTTGCATTAAAGTTGTGAGCGAGCGATTTGGCTCCTGCATAAATTAGTGTGCTCTGGAGCCCTCCTTCCTGAGCTAAGGCAAAAATGTGTGAGCCGGAGGGTAAAAAGCTGTGAGCTAGCTCATACTAACTCAGTTTAGAGGGAACACCTCTTGGGCCCCCTAAATTTTGTCCCCCAAGTCCCTCTCTGTCAGTGGCCCTGTTCATGATCCACACAGTCAAAAGTTTTGCTGTATTCTATGAAACACAAGCTTCTGGGGGGCGGGATACAGTGCGGCGAGATGGACGCGTCCTAGGCTTGCTCCTTGGACCGCCAGCTTCTTTGATCTCTAGAACGGGGTCTACGATTTTAAAGAAACATGGAGCAGAACGTCAAACTGGAGAAATAAATTTAGAGACAGAAGAGGAGGGGGAAGAATAAGATCTCCCTCAAGGAGCTTCAGGAACTTCAGCAACAATTCAGAAAGCCCCTAGCAAATCCAGATATCCAAAGACTACCTCTGCTGTTACAAGGAAACAAGCAAGAGAAAACCTGGATGTACAAACACAGAATCAAGATGGATAAATGGAAAACAGGAATTATTTCCATAAATGTTAATGGATTAAATTCATCCCAGAAAAGAAAACATGTACAAAATGTTTTATAGATGGTATATTACTCCTGAGAAATTCTGATCAACAAACAACATTATCTTATCAATTTCTAAAAGGTTTTCATAAAATGCCAAAGAGAGAGCTGGCTTTGGACTCTTTATTATAGAGGAGCGATGTTGTCTTGGATTAAAGACTGGATTACATTGGAAAACCAAAGACTATTGAAACTAGAAGGGCATGATCTGTTATTGGGGTGGCATGCTTTTCTATGGTATGGGAAAGTCGACTCTCACAAATACTTTAAACAACATTGGGTGAGAGCTTCTTTAATGAAAGTCTGGGAGCCAATTAGAAAACAGTTTTATCATAAGATTTCCAAATCGGTGGCTCCCTTAGAAGCATTTACAAATCCGAAGACATATCAAGAAGAACCAATAAAAAGGTATCAAGATTTATTAGACTGTAAATTGAATTTGAAACCATTGTTGGAATTAAACTGGTGGTAAAGAGTTCAAACTGAATCAACTTTTGGGATACTTTCAAATCCTTTGTGAGAGGATGGATGATAAAGGAAGCAGCATACAGGAAAAAGCAGAGACTAGAAAAATATTGCCAACTCCAAAAACAAATAAAAGAACAAGAAGAAAAAATAAAACAAGATTTGTAAAGCAAACAGAGCAAGATTAAACTTAAATTATTGCAACATCAAATGAATTGTCTTTTAACTCTAGAAATAGCAAAGAGTTATTTTCAAAGTTATTTTGAAAATGCAAACAAACCGACTAGGTGGTTATTTATTTATTTATTTTCATCGCATTTATACCCCGCCCTTCCCGCGAACAGGCTCAGGGCAGCTTACAAGAGCACAAAGTGCATATATATAGTATACAGTATATAAAATAAATAAAAACAGTTAAAAATCAATACTATCAGGATGCATGGAAGAGAAGAGAAAACTCCCACATTTTGCATCGCAGAGAAGACTAGGGCCACAGTTGGATGTTTCAAGGTTTTCCGGCGGTAACACTTTCTGGAGAAACGGTGGTGATAGTGACAGTGGCGGCTCCTGCTCATATGCCTGGCGAAAGAGCTCTGTCTTACAGGCCCTGCGGAACTGCAAAATGTCCCGCAGGGCCCTGATCTCCTCTGGGAGCTCATTCAACCAGATAGGAGCCGCCACTGAGAAAGACCTGGCCCTTGTTGCTGCAAGCCTGGCCTCTTTGCAATACTTCATGGATCCAAGCCCAGTATTTTTTTGCTTTATCACACAACCACCACATATGATAAAAGGAACCTACTTTATTTTGACATTTCCAGCAACTATTTGAACATTTCGAGTCAAATTTAGCCAGTTTCTCTTTGTGTCTCCATGCAAATTGTTGGAACACTGCATTTAGACTTCTGATTGTATTTCTGTCACCTTTTACTTTTGCTTCTATCCCAAATATTCCAACAATACCTGATTCCAGTTTGTTTCCTACTTTTGCATTCTGGTCTTACATGTTATTTAGGTGTGAGATCAATTTCTTCCTGAACACTTCCACGAACGTTTTCAATTTCTTCCTCTTCAGCATCTGTAGCTGGGGCATAAACTTGAATGATGATTATGTTGATAGGCTTTCCATGAAGTCTGATTATTTGGTCAAACTGAATTAGGGCCCCTGATAGCTTGTGCTACATCTTGCCTTACTATCAGAGCAGCTCTGTTTCTTCTTTGTTTCTTCTTTGTTTGTCATTTCCCAAGTAAAACACTTTGTAATCTTCTGATTGAAAATGTCTTAATCCTATCTACTTAAATTCATTCTCTCTCAGGATTATAATGTTTAAAGGTTCTATTTTCCATTGTACGATCTTGATGTTACCTTGATTCATAGTTCTACTGTTCCAATTATACATGTAGAACAACTCTGGACTTTCCTTTTGCATCCATTCACTGCAATAACTGAACGTCCTTTCAACTTTAATCTAGTTGCATCATTTAAAATACTGCTACTCATACTTGTACTCAGCTCTTTCCCAGTAGCTAATGGAGTGTTATACAACCTGGGGGAACTGTCTTCTATCACTTTATCTTTTTCCCCCCGTTTTGGATTGTCTCATCATAGGATTTTCAAAGTAAGAGATTATCAGATGTGCCTTTACCATTGATTTCTTCTGCACAGTACTAACCAGGGTTAGATAAAGTGGTGCTGCCATTGTTTGTGATAGATCCTCTGCCAGTGTCACCTTCCAATACTAGGGTTGCCAAGTCCATCTTCCACCCCCAGCGGGGGACTTTGGGGGTGTTCCTGGAGGGGGCGGGGCATCCCCGATGTGATGACATCACGTTGGGGACATCCACCGCCTCCCCCCCCCGCCCATGCACTGGATCTCCAGAAACGCCAGTTCCCTGCACTTAAAGGAGACGGCGTTTCCCTTTTAAGTGCAGGAGCCGGCTTTCCCCTTTAAGAGCAAAGAGTCGTGTTTCCCTTTTAAGTGCACGAAGCTGGCATTTCCCTGCAAGCCTGATCTCAAGCGGAGATTGGGCTTGGGAGGAAACACGGGTTCCATTCCACCCACTAAAAGGCAGCCACCCCTCTCTATCAAGAGAGAAGGGAAAGGGGTGGCTGTGGGTGTTGGGGGCAGGTAGAACCCTCCCCCAAAAATGGGGGACCCCTGGCAAACCAGGCGGTTGGCAACCCTATCCAATACTGCTGCTGCCCAGTAGCTACTCTTCAAGGATTCCTCTGCCCCCATCACCATTCAAACTGCCCATTCTCTTCTGCTGATGTGGCCACTGGTTCCTGAAGGGGGTGGATGAATCTTAGTCTGACGTCACAGCTGTGACATTTCTGCATTGAGTGACTTTCTAGGAGTTTAGCCTCTTGACAGAGACAGAGTCTAAACTCCTTACAGCCAAGCAGTTGCCTGGAGGAAGCCCACAAGCAAGGCATTAAGTCAGTAGCCCCTCCTGCTGTTGCCCTTTCTGGTAACTGGATTCAGAGACATAGTGCCTCTGAAAAGGAAGTTTCATTTAGCTATTGTGGCTAACAGCTATTACTAGACTTACCATGAACACCTAATTCTCTTTAAGAATATCAAAGCTAGTGGCCATCTATTGGGCAGTGGCTCAGAGGTTAAGACACTGAAGCTGCAGGCTGGAAGGTCTGTAGCTTGGCAGTTCGAGACCCTAGTGCCGCGTGACAGAGTGAGCTCCCTTCTCTGGCTCCAGCTCCTGCCAACCTAGCAGTTCAAAAGCAAGAAACTGCAAGTAGATAAATAGGTACTGCTTCGGTAGGAAGGTAACAGCGTTCCATGCACCTCGACGTTTAGTCATGCCAGCCACATGACCACAGAGAAGTCTTCGGACAGCGCTGGCTCTTTGGCTTGGAAAAGGAGATGAAAACCGCCCCTAGTGTCAGATTTGACTAGCTTTTAAGCAAGGGAAAACTTTACCTTTACCTTTAAATAACTGTAGTGTTATAATAATCTATTGCAACAACATACTAGTTCCCAGGTTTCATTTGTTTTTGTTTATAAAAATATTAGGCTTTTTAGGGGAAATGTACTGCATACACCTTTCCCCTTATAACTCTGCAATTAAAAGAGCTAGAGACTTTTAAAAATGAAGCTGAAAACTGCAAGATCATGGCAATAGATCACTATAGTACTACAGCAATCTAGCAATACCCTATTCTTAAAAAGCCCTATAGTACAAAAGGGGAAATGGAGACCTCAGAGATCTGGGACAAGGAAAATGTGGATAGATCCACCACATGGAAGCCCCCCATTGCTGTTGCACAGAACCAGCAGCCACAGCAGCAATGTGGAAGTGTCAGAAAATTATCTGTCTATGGAAAACTCCAAAGAGAACTTTTTGGGGCCTGCCCTCAAGTTTACTCCTGTATCCTAACCCTATTACACTGCTTACTGGATGTCCCATCCTGTTGACTGAATTGACTTACACTGCCTAATCCATCTTGTGTCTCAGTGAAAAAGGTGGACTATAAACAACATAAATAGATTTAATTACTTTTGTCCCAAATCTTATACCTGAAAACTGAAATGTTCAAGGTTCTAATGAAATGTTTGAAAAAATATCAATTACACCTCCCACTCCCCAAATACCTTCATTCTTAATCAAGGGTCTTTTCCTAGAAAAAGAGCTGCAGGAGTTCATTAACATATGGTATGCTAATGAGCTACTAGGCTATTAGCATAATAGCTCATTAGCATATGCAACGCCACCTGACATCACCAGAAGTGATGTCAGAAGGGGAAGCAAAAGGGGGGGAAGGCATATTCAGAAGCCTCCCCTTCCCTTCCCCGGGGGGGGAGCAAAGAGAGAAGGGGTTTAAAGTTTAAACCCCTTCTCATTAGAGTTGGGCCGCAGAAGGAGGAAAGAGGGAAGGAAAGAGAGAAAGAGTAGAAAGAAGAAAAGAAGGAAGGAAAGAGGGAAAGAAAGAGAAGGAAGGAAAGAAAGAAAGAGAGAAGGGAAGAAGGAGGGAAA